>NC_133619.1:505494190-505794190 GCF_048593235.1 Sminthopsis crassicaudata
ATATTCTCATCATTCTGAGAAAATACTTTTGCTAAAAGCTAATTGAAAACCATGAGTTGATACAAGCAGTTCCAATAGACTTGTGATGAAAGAGCCATCCACAATCAGAAAGAAGACCATGGAGACTGAATGTGAATCACAGCATAATATTTTCACTTTCTGTTGTTGTTGTTTATTTGCTTGTTTTTTTTTTCTCATTTTCCCCTTTTTTGATCTGCTTTTTCTTGTACAGCATGAAATTTGTGGAAATATGTTTAGAAGAATTGCATATGTTTACTCTACAATGAATTACTTCCTGTCTAGGAGAGGGGAAAGATGGGGAAGGAAGGAGAAAAAATTGAAGCACAAGGTTTTGTAAGGAGAATGTTGAAAACTATCTTTACATATATTTTGAAAAATAAAAAGTTGGGGGCAGCTAAGTAGCACAGTGGATAGAGCACCAGACTTGAAGTCAGGAGGACCTGAGTTCAAATAGCCTCAAACACTTAACACTTCCTAGCTATGTGACCCTGGATAAGTCACTTAACCCCAATTACCTCAGCAAAAAAAGAAAGCAAGAAAGAAAAAGAAAAAGGAAAATTTATAACTAAAAAGGGGGAAAATAAAAGTTAATTGAAACTTTATTGGTTAATAATAAAAAGAAGCCCACTAAAAGGAATTTGGGAATAGCAATGTTATAATGACCATCTAGGTCACAATAAAACCTCGAGAGTTGTAATCTATAATCTTTAGTAGAACTCATTGGAAAAACATGGAAAATCATATATCCAGAAGAGATTATTTAAAAATGATTGGCCTATCTGAACGCCATGACCAAAATAAGAGCCTGGATGGCATTCTTCAATAGATCAGTAAGAAAAACTGTTCTGATATTTCAGAAACAGAGAGGAAAATACTCATCATAAGAATCTATCAATCACATTAAGAAAGAGATGAAATAAGGACAACCCCAAGGACCATTGTTGCAAAATTTAAGAACTACAATATCAAGGAAGAAATACTGCAAACTGTCAGACAAAAACAACTCAAATATCAAGGAGCAACAGTCAGGATTGCTCAGGATCTGGCAGCTTCTGGAATAAAGGACCAATATCTTGGAATACCATCTTGCAAAAAGTAAGGAATCAAGGGTTGCAACCAAGAATTAATTAACTGGCCAGTGATACTTATCATCTTTCTAGGGAGGTAATGAAGCTTCAATGAAGTAAGAGACTTTCAATCAATTCTATTGAAAAAAAATCAGACCTAAACAGAAAGTTTAATCTATAAAAACAGGACTAGAGAGAATCATAGAAAAGTAAAAATGGGAAATAACTATATGCATATATATAATTTATAGACTAAATTGTTTACATGCCTAGATGGCAAAAACTATATCTAAGTCTTGAGAACTCTGTCACTAGGGCAGACAGAGGAGAACATCATATAGATGAAAGGTATAGTTGTGTATGGATTCTGATATGATGATATAAAAGAAAAAGACATTAAGGGAATAGAAAAAGGTTTATACTGGAAAAAAAGAGGAAAGGGGAGCTATAATGGACAAATTAGATCACAAGAAGAAGCACAAGAGATCTATTGCAATCATGGGAGAAAAGGGAGGGGAATGAACAAAATCTCAAGCTTGATCTCCTCAGTTTTGACTCTAAGAGGGAACAACTTAATCATTCAGTTGGGTATAGAAATTTGTCTAATCCTATAAAGAACCAGGAGGAGAAAAAACAAAGAAAGGAGGGATCCAAATAGAAGGGAGAGCAGAAACACTGGGGAAAAAGATAAGAAAAAAAGGGAAGGGAAGATAAAATATGAGAGAGGGAGTCCAGTAGATAAAAAAACAAAAACAAAAACAAAAACAAAAACAAAAACAAAAACAAAAACAAAAAAAACACTAGTATGAGAAGGAGGAAGACTGATAGGAGATGAAGTAATGGATGGGATGAGTAAAAAACAACAAGAAGGACAGAATAGAAAAATAAAACAAACGTATCTACAGGGAGAAATTAGAAAGAAGGGAAATACAGAACTGGTAATCATAACTATGAATGTGAATGGTATGAACTCTCTTAAAGTGGAAGATGATAGCAGAGTGGATTTAAAAAACAGAATCCTACAATATGTTGTTTACAAGAAACAAATTTGACACAGAAAGACATACAGAGTAAAGATAAAAGGCTGGAAAACAATTCATTATGCTTCAGCTAAAGTAAAAAAAAAAAAAAAAAAAAAAGCAGGGGTAGCAAAGCTGATCTTAGATAAAGCAAAAGTCAAAATAGATCAAAATAGATCTTATTTAAAAAGAAAAGGAAGGAAAATACATCTTGATAAGGGTACTGTAAACAATGAAGTAGTAATGATACTAAATGTTTATGTACCAAGTGGTAGAATAGCCAAGTTCCTAGAGAAGATTTTAAACAAATTATAGGAAGAAATAGATAGCAAAATTATACTAATGGAGGACCTCAATCTTCTCTTAGAATCAGAAAAATCTAACGACAAAATAAACAAGAAAGTAATTAGGGAAGTTAATAGAATCCTACAAAAACTAGATATATAGACCTTTGGAGAAAATTGAATAGGGACAGAAAAGAATACCTCTTTTTCTTGGCAGTATATAGCACCTTCACAAAAGTTGATTATGTATTAGGAAATAAAAATCTTACAATTAAATGCAGAGAAGCAAAAATAATAAATATTTATTTTTAAGACCATGATGCAATAAAAGTTATATTCAAAAAAGGGCCATGGAAAGATAAACTAAAAACCAATTGGAAATTAAATAATCTAATGCTAAAAAAATGAGTGGGACAACATCAAATTCACAGCTTTAGTAAGGTTGCAGGATATAAAATAAACCCACACAAATCGTCAGGATTTCTATATATTACTGACAAAGTTCATCAGCAAATGATAGAAACAGAAATTCCATTTAAAATAACAAGAAAAAATAAAAGATTTAGAAATCTACCTGTCAAGACAAACTCCAAAACTATATAAACACAATTACAAAATACCTTTCACACAAATAAAGTCAGATCTTAAAATATATCAATTTCTCATAGGTAGGATGAGCAATTATAATAAAATATAATAAAATTTATAATATTATATTATAAATATTATAAAATATATAAATAAAATATTATATTATTATAATAAAATTATAATTACCTAAATTGGTCTCCTTATTCAGTACCAAACTGCCAAAAATTATTCTATAGAACTAGAAAAAAAAAACATAATTTATCTCAAAGAATAAAAGATTAAGAATATCAAGGGAATTAAGGGGAAAAAAATGAAAGGATAGTGCCTTAGCAGTACCAAATCTAAAACTATCATAAAGCAACAGTTATCAAAACCATTTGATATTGGGTAAAAAAAAAAGAGTGGTGGATCCTTGAAAATGATTAGATGTACATGACACAATAACTATTGCCTACAGCAATCTGGTATTTGATAACCCTCAAACTCCAGCTTCTGTAATAAGAACTCACTATATGACCAAAAAAAAAAAAAATTGCTGAGAAAACTGGATAATAATATGTTAGCAACTCAGCATAGACCTACATCTCACACAGCATACCAAAATAAGGTCAAAATTAGGACATGATCTGGGCATAAAAGATGATACCATAAACAAATTAGGAGATCAAGGGATAATTTACCTATCAGATCTTTGGGGAAGGGAGAAACTTATGACCAAAGAAGAACTAGAGAACACTGAAAGGTAAAATTGACTACTTGATTACAGACAAGAACTTTAAGAATATCATAGTGGCTGACACTTGGAACATGGCTTAGAGAGGGGACAAACATAAGGAAAGAGATGAAATAGGAGACTATTTCAAAAGTTCAAGAGAGATGTGATAAAATCCTGAATGAGAATGAGGGCCATGAAAGTGAAGAGAATGAGACAAATTCAAGAAATATCATGGAACTAGAATTGACAGCTGGTAACAACTGACAGGTTATGACTTTAGGCTTTCAAATCTAGGTGAATGAAAAGGGAGAGATTCTCATTACAACCCTAATGAAGTTCAGAAGAAGGATGTATTTGGGGAAAAAAGATAAATAATATTGTTTGGAATGGTTTGGTCTAAACTGAAGTGGTACAGTGGATAGAATGCTGATCCTAGAATCAGGAAGACTTATTTTCCTAAGTTGAAATCTGGCCACATACATTTACTAGCTCTGGTACTCTGGACAAGTCAATTCACCCTACCTCAGTTTCCTCATTTTTAAAATGAGTTGGAAAATGAAATAAAAAAACAATTCCAGTGTCTTTACCAAGAAAACCCCAAATGGGGTCATGAAGCATCATATATGATGGAAGACAATAACAAAAACTGTCTATTAGATAGCTAATTTAAAATGTCAGTTGATTATATAAGACTTCAGTACAGGAGAGAGAGAGGACTTGGTGATATAAATATCAGGGTCATTTGCATAGAGCTGTTAATTGAACCTATGGAACTGATGAGATCACCGAGAGTGAGTTAGCTAAAAAAAATAAAAGCAAGCTTAGGAAAAAGTCTTTGGGTACACTCACACTTGGTGGGAAGGGAAAGAAAGGAAAGTTCTGATCCAAAAAAGAAGAGTGAAAGTCGCAGATTTAAAAATGTAATCTTATCAAAAAATGCTTCATTACAATGCATTTTTGATTACACCATAGATCAAATAACGTACTACTTAGTGTTTCTCTTTTACAAAGTCGTACAAAACCCATAGAAGCAAGCATTACTTTTGTCCCATTATTCTACTTAGGTACAAAAAAAAAAATAAATAAACCTTAAAGTCAAAAAGCTTGAGTTCAAATGTGATCTCAGATACTTACAAGCTAAGTCTAAAAGTCCCTCGACTTGCCTCATTTTCTCAACTGTAAAATGGAGATATTAGTTGCACAATACTTCCCAGAGTAGTTGTGAGGATTAAATAAGATTATTTGTAAATCACTTAGCACAGAGCCTGGTACATAGTAGTTCTTAATAAATGTTTTGTTTTGTTTTGTTTTTTCTTCCTCCTCCATGCAGTAAGATATCAATGTATCATTAGTTACTCTTGATTGGTAGTGGAAATAACATTATACATGGAATATCCTTTTGAATCCCATTTAGGAATTGATCCTGGTCAAGTAGATTAAACCTCTTAAAGGATCAGTTTTCTCATGTGTAAAATAAGAATTTAAAATAAATAAATAAACACTGTTCCTGGCAGTGCAGGTTTGTTGTGAATATACATAAAGGAACTAGAATATTATTTTTGAGGGAACTCTCTCTTACAACAGAGTTCCAACTTATCCCTGACATTGCATCTGCCTTAGGAAATTTTCTAAAGTTAAAAGAGGATTCAGAGAGTGATCATGAACCCAGGTCCTTCTGTCTCCAATATCAGCACTCTTTCTATTCTGCTTAATGTAACATTGGAGAAAAGTTTGTTGTACAAATTAGAATTCATAATAACTTGATAAATTATTATACAATGGTGTTAGTTAAATTCACCAAAAATGTATTAAATACTTTCCAAACCATGTTGTAGGTTAGTTGATGGAGATAAAATGGGAAATATGGGACAGGACTTGATTTCAAGGAATTTCAGTTTTCCTCAGAAGTTGCAACAAAATTTGAACTGAAATGGAAATATACAGGTAGATAGATAGATAGATGAATACATTTGCATTAATTTATGCACTGTGTGAATTGTAGACTATGCAGTCTGAATACATGTATACATATGTACACATATGCCTATATTGCTACATACACATGCGTGCTTAATATATAAACACCTGCATATATAATATGGGTGAATATAGCACTTGATGTGGGTCTGTGTATACATTTTGTAGTGTTATTATTATTTGGTCATTTCAATCTTGTCTGGATATTCATAACCCTATTTGAGGTTTTCTTGTCAAAGACACTCCAGTAGTTTGCCCTTTCTTTTGCAATCTCATTTTACAGATAAGGACTGAAGCAAATAGAGTTTCATGATTTAACCAGAACACACAGTTAATAAGTGTCTGGAGCCAAATTTGAACCCAGATCATTGTATTCATTACACCAGCTAACTACCCCATATATTTTGTATATATATACATATAAATATATATGTAGGTATAGAAATATATACATATAGGTATACACATATATGTGTGTGTGTGTGTGTGTGTATGTGTGTGTATTTACATATGCATAAATTTGATAGATCCACTAATAATTAAAGAATCAGAAAAGTAAGTTTGTTCTGAGATTTGAAAGAGGCTGTGGTTCCAAAAAAGAAGTAAGAAACAAAAGGATTTCAGGTATAGGATACAAACTTTGTGAAGACAAAAAAAATAAAAAAATGAAGTGAACACCATAAAAGTCAAGTTAAATGGAATGTAAAGTGCATAAAGGATCATTACATTATCCAAAGCAGTCTGAAAAACTTCAAACACTATAGAAAGGCTAGCTAGATGTTTTTTTTTGTTGTTGTCATCTTTATCATCATCAATGTTTTTATTATTATTAGAATCCTAGTGAAGTAGATTACAGACAGAGTATGAAGGGTTTGAAATGCTAAGCAAAAGAATTTATAATTTTCCCCACAAATATACAGGCAATAATGAGTCACTGAAGAAACTTGAGCAGGGGAGTAACAAAGTCTTGCTTGTATATTTGGAATATCAATTTGCCAAAAGTGTAGAAAATGAATTAGAGAAGGTAGGAATAAGATACATTGATACTGATTACAAATATCACTATAACCTAGGTAAGGGTCTAGTTTGGAGCAATTGTGCTGAGAATCCAAGGAAAAGTTGAATGCCAGAAATGTCAAATAACTTAACTACAAAGCCCAACAACTGTTTTGGATCAAAAAAAGAGGTGCAGAAGAGTATTGAAGGGAAAAAAAAAAGAATCAAGTAAAACTCCTGAGTTATGAGTCCAGGTGAATTGATAAATGGTAGCAATTTTAAGTTCAGGGGCAGAGAGGAACTAGCCAGAGAGATGATGATGAGTTCAGTTTTGAGCATCTTAAATTTGAGCTCATATATAGGTGGTGGTGGCCAGAAGCTATTTTGAGATATACAATTAAACTCAGGAGAGGTTTGAGACCAAAATGTGTAGATCTAAGATTCATCTGCCAGAAATGAAAGATAAATCTATAGGAGGGATTTATAAAACTAAGGAATAACTAACTACTTAGGATCTGACAGTCTCAAAGAGAGCATACTCAGCAAGGAAATATTTTATTTTGTTTTATTATGAGGGGAATACACATGATTGATGTTTGTGATTCATTTGGAAAGCCCTACTTAGCTTAAGATTCTAAGATCTAACTGCACTTTCTCCAAATCTAAGTGAAGAAAACTGAAATGTAGTGAGGGATCCCTGGAAAATTTGGGGCTTAAAAGGTATGAAAACCAAAACTCCCCTGTAATAGGGAGCAAAGGGGACTAAGAAGTTCTTGAAGCTGAGATTTCCAGTGTATTGATTTAGGGACATTGAAGATGCCTTATCAGACTCTGGATAAATTTATAGAACTCACACAGAGAAGCACCTACCCAAATATTTTAGTGACATATAAGGAGATGTTCCAAGCTACATGGAGTTTTTGAAGAACCTATATGCAAAAAGGATCAGTGTGACTGACTCTCCCATAACCCAGGAAAGAAAAAAAAGAACTCCTTATAGAAGAAGACTGGAGGTATTTCTGTTAGCAATCTACAAAGACACTGATCTTGAATGAGTCTCTCTGTGCATACAAAGAAAACTGGATCATAAACAGCATGAAGAAAGATAAAGTCCTTGTCTGGCATTTCATCTTTGGAGATATAAAGAACAGTTGTAACTAATGGATGATCAAGAGATGTCTTTGTTTTAAATACTGTTTTTGCTCCACCATCATGTTTAGATATTCTTACTCTACCCCCATCTCTTGTGTTAATTTTTTTTTTTAAATGAGATAAGAAAAAGTAATCATTTTCCTAAGATCACAAAAGTGAAAAGCAGGATCTGAAGCCACATCTAACTCTTTATTAGGAATTGATCATAGATCAATTGTCATTGGAAAAAGTGAAGGGCCTTAAATCTGTGATTTAGAGGACTAGGTATTCTAAGATGGAGCACACTTCCTTTTCTTCCCCCTATACCTTCACCTCTATTCATTTATTCCTCATTCTTATAGTACTCTATCCTTTCCTTGTGCCCTATTGAAGTCTCATTATTTAGTTAACAAGTTCCCCAAGAAATGACTTTGTATTTTTTTGCATTCAAACTATTCTACCATCACCACCATCATAGAATGTAAACAACTTGAGAGCAAGAAATGTTTCATTTGTGTCTTTTATGATATCAGATTCTCTCAGTGCCTGGCAGATAAAAAGATATTTAATAAATGCTAGTTGAATTGAATGCCATCCCCAAAGACTAATCTGAGAATCATTTGCTACAGAAATAACATGACAGGATCAAAGAATCAAAAGTTAAAAGATGTCACAAAGATTATCTATTTTTTATTAATTTTATAATTATAAAATTATAAAAAAAATTTTGACAGTACATATGCATGAGTAATTTTTTATAACATTATCCCTTGTATAATTTTTTCCAAATTTACCCCTCCCTCCCTTTATTCCCTCCCCTAGATGACAGGAAATCCCATACATATTACATGTGTTACAGTATAACCTAGATACAATGTATACAATATATGTGTGTAAATCCAATTTTCTTGTTGCACATTAAGAATTGGATTCTGAAGGTATAAGTAACCTGGGTAGAAAGACAGTACTGCTAACAGTTTACATTCATTTCCCAGTATTCCTTCTCTGGGTGTAGTTGTTTCTGTCCATCATTGATCAATTGGAAGTGAATTGGATCTTCTTTATGTTGATGATATCCACTTCCATCAGTAAATATCTTCATACGTATTGTTGTTGAAGTGTACAGTGATCTTCTGGTTCTGCTCATTTCACTCAGCATCAGTTCATGTAAGTCTCTCCAAACCTTTCGGAATTCATCCTGCTGGTCATTTCTTACAGAGCAATAATGTTCCATAACCTTCATATACCATAATTTACCCCACCATTCTCCAATTGATGGACATCCATTCATCTTCCAGTTTGTAGCCACTACGAAAAGAGCTGCCACAAACATTTGGGCACATACAGGTCCCTTTCCCCTCTTTAGTATTTCTTTGGGATATAAGCCCAGTAGTAGCACTGCTGGATCAAAGGGTATACACAGTTTGATAACTTTTTGGGCATAGTTCCAAATTGCTCTCCAGAATGGCCAGATTCTTTTCACAATGCCACCAACAATTCATCAGTGTCCCAGTTTTCCCACATCCCCTCCAACATTCATCATTATTTGTTCCTGTCATCTTAGCCAATCTGACAGGTGTGTAGTAGTATCTCAGAATTGTCTTTATTTGAATTTCTCTGATCAGTAGTGATTTGGAACACTCCTCTAGTTTCAATTTCATCATCTGAGAATTGTCTGTTCATATTCTTTGACCATTTATCAATTGGAGAATGGTTTGATTCCTTATAAATTAGGGTCAGTTCTCTATATATTTTGGAAATGAGGCCTTTATCAGAACCTTTAACTGTAAAAAATATTTTCCCAATTTGTTACTTCCCTTCTAATCTTGTTTGCATTAGTATTGTTTGTACAGAAACTTTTTAGTTTGATGTAATCAAAATCTTCTATTTTGTGATCAATAATGATCTCTAGTTCTCCTCTGGTCATAAATTCCTTCCTCCTCCACAGGTCTGAGAGGTAGACTATTTTCTGTTCCTCTAATCTATTTATGATCTTATTCTTTATGCCTAAATCATGGACCCATTTTGATCTTATCTTGGCACATGGTGTTAAGTGTGGATCCATATCTAATTTCTGCCATGATAATTTCCAGTTTTCCCAAATTTTATTCTTCCATATGAATTTTGTTGTTATTTTTTCTAGGTCATTAAAATAGTTTCTTGGGAATCTGATTGGTATAGCACTAAATAAATAGATTAGTTTGGGGAGTATTGTCATCTTTATTATATTCGCTCGGCCTATCCAAGAGCACTGAATGTCTTTCCAATTATTTAAATCTGACTTTATTTTTGTGGCAAGTGTTTTGTAATTTTTCTCATATAATTCCTGACTATTCTTTGGTAGATGGATTCCCAAATACTTTATACTCTCAACATTTGTTTGGAATGGAATTTCTCTTTGTATCTCTTGCTGTTGCATTTTGTTGGTTATGTATAAAAATGCTAAGGATTTATGTGGATTTATTTTGTATCCAGCAACTTTGCTAACATTCTGAATTATTTCTAATATCTTTTTATTAGTATCTCTGGGGTTTTCTAAGTATACAATCATATCATGTGCAAAGAGTGACAGTTTGATTTCCTCATTACCTACTCTTATTCCTTTAATCTCTTTCTCGACTCTTATTGATGAGGCTAGCATTTCTAATACAATATTGAATAGTAATGGTGATAGTGGGCAACTTTGTTTCGCTCCTGATCTTACTGGGAAAGGTTCCAGTTTATCTCCATTACATATTATGCTTACTGACCGTCTTAAATATATGCTCCTGACTATTTTAAGGAATAGTCCATTTATTCCTATACTCTCAATCATTTTTAGTAGGAATGGATGTTGGATTTCATCAAATGCTTTTTCTGCATCTATTGAGATGATCATATGGTTTTTATTAATTTGATTATTAATATGGTTAATTATATTAATAGTTTTCCTAATATTAAACCAGCCCTGCATTCCTGGTATAAATCCTACTTGATCATAGTATACTATCCTGGGGATGATTTTCTGAAGTCTTTTTGCTAATATCTTATTTAAGATTTTAACATCAATATTCATTAAGGAGATTATAGTTTTCTTTCTCAGTTTTCAATATACATGTTTTAGGTATCAGTACCATGTCTGTGTCATAAAAGGAGTTTGGCAGGACTCCTTCATCCCTTATTTTTTCAAATAGTTTATATAACATTGGGGCTAATTGTTCTTTAAATGTTTGGTAGAATTCACATGCAAATCCATCTGGTCCTGGGGATTTTTTCCTGGGGAATTCATTAATAGCTTGTTCTATTTCTTTTTCTGAAATGGGACTATTTAAACAGCTTACCTCCACCTGTGTTAATCTAGGAAGCCTATATTTCTGGAGGTAGTAATCCATTTCACTTAAGTTATCAAATTTATTGGCATAAAGTTGGGCAAAGTAACTCCTTATTATTTCTCTAATTTCCTCTTCATTAGTGGAAAGATCCCCCTTTTCATTTTAAGACTAACAATTTGATTTTCCTCTTTCCTTTTTCTAATCAGATTTACCAAAGATTTATCTATTTTATTGGCTTTTCATAAAACCAACTCTTGGTTTTATTTATTAATTCAATAGTTTTTGTTGTTGTTGTTGTTGTTGTTTATTTGTTTGTTTTTACTTTCAATGTTATTGATTTTTCCTTTTAATTTTAGTATTTCAAGTTTAGTTTTTAGTTGGGGGTTTTTAATTTCGTCTTTTTCTAACTTTTTAAGTTGCAGGCCCAATTCGTTAATCGTCTCTTTCTCTATTTTATTCAAATAAGCCTCTAAAGATATAAAATTGCTTTAGCTGCATCCCACAAATTTTGGTATGATGTCTCATTGTTGTCATTATCTTGGGTGAAATTATTAATTGTTTCTGTAATTTGCTGTTTCACCCAGTCATTCTTTAAGATGAGATTATTCAGTTTCCAATTACTTTTTGGTCTATTTACCCTTAACTTCTTATTGAATATAGTTTTTATTGCATTGTGATCTGAGAAGAAGGATTTACTATTTCTTCCTTCCTGCATTTAATTTTGAGATCTTTATGTCCTAATATATGGTCAATTTTTGTATAGGTTCCATGAACTGCTGAGAAGAAAGTATACTCCTTTCTATCACCATTTAGTTTTCTCCAAATGTCTATCATTTTTCTAATGTTCTATTTGCCTCTTTAATTTCTTTCTTATTTATTTTGTGGTTTGATTTATCTAATTCTGAGAGTGCAAGGTTGAGATCTCCCACTATTATAGGTTTGCTGTCTATTTTTTCTTGCAACTCTCTTAACTTTTCCTTTAGAATGTTAGATGCTATACCACTTGGTTCATATATGTTTAGTATTGATATGGCTTCATTGTCTATGCTACCTTTTAACAGGATATAGTTTCCTTCCTTATCTCTTTTAATTAGATCAATTTCTGCTTTTGCTTGATCTGAGATAAGGATGGCTATCCCTGCTTTTTTGGCTTTACCTGAAGCATAATAGATTCTGCTCCAACCTTTTATCTTTAATCTGTATGTATCTCCCTGCTTTAAGTGTGTTTCCTGTAAACAACATATTGTAGGGTTCTGACTTTTGATCCAGTCTGCTATCCACCTCCGTTTAATGGGAGAGTTCATCCCATTCACATTTACAGTTAAAATTACTAAATCTGTATTTCCTGCCATCATATTATCCCCTGATTATGCTTTTTTTTATTCCTTGATCCCCCTGAACCCCTTCAACAATATTTAATTTATAGACCCTACTTGTGACACGCAGTCCTCCCTTTTTAGTATCCCTCCCCCCTCATTTTAAATCCCTTCCCTTTCCTTGTACCCTTCCCTTATTCCCCTTTTCCTTTTTCCTTTTCCTCTCCCCCTTTTAATGAGGTGAGAGAGAATTCTTTGAAAAACAAATATGTCAGTTATTTACTCTTTGAGCCTACTCTGATGAGAGTAAGATTCACACAATGTTTCTCCCCTCTCTAAATTCCCTCAGATGTGGTAGATTTTCTATGCCTCTTCCTAGGATGTAGTTCCTCTCTTTTTATCTCTCCTTCCCCTTTTTCTTATACTATCCCCTTCCCTTTACTATTTCCTTTTTTATTTTTTTTTAATTTTTATATTATATCAGTAAAATCAAATTATCCATGTGAACTTTATGTATATCCACAACAGAGATACAGTTCTCAAGAGTTCTTTTTACCTTTCTCTGCTTCTTTTCAGTCTTGTGGATGTAGATAATTTTTTTGTTTGTTTTAGTCTGGCTTTTTTCTTAGAAATAAATGGAATTCCTCTATATCATTTAATGACCATCTTCCATGGAAGAAAATGCTAAACTTAGCTGGGTAGCTTATTCTTGGTTGCAATCCTTGTTCTTTTGCCTTTTTGGAATATCAGGTTCCAGGCCCTTTGATCCTTTAATGTGGAGGCAGACAGATATTGTGTGACCCTTATTGTCTTATTGTGATGCCTTGATATTTGAATTGTTTTTTCCTAGCTGCTTGCAGTATTTTTTCCTTAGTTTGGTAGTTCTGCAGCTTAGCCACAATGTTCCTTGGAGTTCTTTTTTCAGGGTCTTTTTCAGAAGGTGTTCAATGAATTCTTTCAATGCTTATTTTCCCTTCTGTTTCTATTGTCTCTGGACAGTTCTCCCTGATGATTTCCTGTAAAATAGAATCTAGGCTCTTTTTTTGATCATAGTTTTCGGGAAGTCCAAGGATCCTCACATTATCTCTCCTAGATTTATTTTTCCAGGTCTATAGATTTTCCCAGTAAGTATTTGACATTATTCGACAGCTTTTCATTTTTTATTTTTATTTTATTTTATTTTTTTTTGTTTTGTTTGACTGATTCTTGGTTTCTCAATGAATCATTCATTTCTATTTGTTCAATCCTGATTTTTAATGAGTTATTTTCTTCATTTACATTTTTGTTCTTTTTTTATATGCCCAATTGAGTTTTTAAATGAATTATTTTGCTCTGTTGAATTTTTTTTCCATTTCACTAATTTTTTTTAGTGAGTTATTTTCTTTTTACAATTCAGAAATCCTACTTTCCTGTGATTTTTTAACCTTTTCTAATTCACAAATTTTGTTTCCCTGCACCTCCTGTGAATTCTTTATTTTTTCCAACTCAAATTTCAGGACATTGTTATTCTCTATCATAGCTTCTTTTTCCTTTCCCCATTTTTCTTCAAACTCTCTTAACTTTTAAATAGTCTCTTCTAGGAGAGAGTTATGTGATGGGGGGCAGGTATCATTCCCCTTTAGGGTGTTATATGGAGACTGTCTGCTGTTAGCCTCCTCGAGGTTGGATACACCCTCTTTCTCTGTATAGAAGGTGTCAATCATTCTCTTTAGCTTCTTACTCATTGTTAAAAATCTTTGGGGGTCTGCCCTTGGGTTAAGAAATTTATTTACCAGCTTCCTCCCAGACCTGATGGATGCAGCAGTCCTTTGACTGAGCTAAGAGAGAGCTATGGGAGAGAGTTCCCCTCCCCCCTCCACAGAAATGCCTTAGAGGTGGTTAGCACCTCTGCAGCTTCAAGGAGTACCCAGTGAAGGACCCTGCTATGTGGCCTAGCGACTGCCCTGAGGTTTAAGGCTGAACAGTGAAAGTGTCACTGTGGGGCCGTGGATATTAGCAGCTGATGCAAAAAGCCCCTGTGCTCAAACCGCAAGTTTCTACCCAGAAATTGCAGTCCCTACCTCAAAGGTTCTGCTTTTCTGGGAGTTCTGCTTCTCTGAGAATTCTGCTGCTGCTAGAATTCCACTGCCTCAGGCTGAGCTCCACACTATGTGGATTAGAGGCTGCCTCGGGCTGTGTCCCCCACTGTTCAGGCTCTCAACTACCCCAAAGAGAAGCCCCGGGTAGCAGAAGGAGGCTGCACAGCAGTGCTGAGATTGGTGTTAAGTCACTTCCAGATTGGGGTGGTTCTACGATACGGCTTTATGTTTTAAAGTAGCTTGATTTCTCTCTGATCTGCTGTTTTATAAGCATAGAAGAGCTATCAGCCAGTGCCAGATTCCTCTATCTCAGTGGCTTCTCTCATCCCAGAGTTCTTCCCAGCTCAATTGACACAGTGTGCTAGCACCTAACCCTGTCTGTGCTGATCTTTATTTCCTCCTTCGGGACCGACCTTTTCTGTTGAAATTCCAGATTCTCTTCAGCTGGTAAGTTGTGCTTCTAATCCTTGTGGTTTTTATCAGTCCAGCATTATTTTTGAGGCTGATTTAACTAGTTGGTATTGAGGGAAGAAGGAAGCTTACAAATTCGTGTTTATCTTCTCCACCATCTTGGCTCTGCCCCCCCCCCCCCACAAAGATTATCTAATACAATCTCCTCATCTTACATATAGAGAAACTGAAATATATGAAGACTATGTGAATTAAAAGATAGCAGCTTTAATAAATATCAATGGTGGGATTAGAATACATGTCGTTGGACTCTAGTTAGCAAACTTTCCACTGTACATGCTATCTTCAAAAAATACATTTGCATTGGTTATATTTTCCCTTTAAATTTTTCTTGCTCTCCCTCTTTATTCACTATCTAGATTCATCTTTCACATAAGGTTGACAGAAGAGAGACCCTTTACCCACATCTACCTCCATCACTCCACACTCTCACTCTGTCCCCACTATGCTGGACAATACTTTACCAACAATATATCTTAAACAACATGGGAAGAATCTCCCTCTTAGGAAGGGGTCATCTCATTTTAAAAGAGGGAGTTGAAATTTTAAGTCTTTTGCATTAAAAAGTTCATTCACTCTATGATTTGGAAGTATGCAAAAATGTTTCATGAAGAGAGGAAGGAAGAGAAAACAATTCTTTCACTTAAAAATATAGTGGGGCAGCTAGATGGTGCAGTGAATAGAGTACTAATCCTGAAGTCAGGAGGAACTGAGTTCAAATCTAGCCTCAGACATTTAACAATTTAATATGTCCTAGGTGTGTGACCCTGGGCAAGTTACTATATCCCAGTTGCCTCAGGGAAAAAAAAAAGAGGATAGCTGGATATTTAAAATCATTTAAGAAATTAATAAGCCAAAGACAATAGAAATGATGAGAGATTGGAAAGATAGTTAGCCAATATCATGTCACCCTTTGGCAAACCTGTGGCTTTTTGGAAGGCGGGGGGGGGGGGGGGGATCTTTTTTTTTTTTTTTTAAAGTTTGAAACATATTAATAGAGAACTCTCCTCTCTGTGTGTAATCATATATGTATGTATGTATGTATAGCCATATATCAATATATGTATTGTGTATATATAAATACATTTTTAAACATAAAAAGACAGTTCAGGCTCATAAAAATTTAACAATACAAATAGCCCTAACCATATCCCTAATGCCTATGCACTTATCTCATCAAATGGAAAGTACAAACATATATTGTACTTTTCTATTCATGTTCCTTTCCCTAATATTGATTTACTTACTCTACCATCAATAAGCACAATTACATAAGTCCAGATACACTAAGATGCATAGATATCTTAGCAAATTATTCCTTCTAAAATATTAATAAACACTGTGGTGGAATAGCAAAATTTTATTTTATTTTATTAAAAATCATTTTGAGGTATATTATCTCATCTCATCTTCAGGACCTACACATTTTATTTGGCACATAGTAGGCCCTTCATAAATGTTAGTTGACTGACAAACTGACCAAGCATTCATTTTTATATTTTATGGTTATTATTATCCTGTCCATTTACATTGTTGTAAATATTATTGCTTTCCTGGTTCTATTTACTCTGAGTAAGTTCATATATTTTTTCATTATTTTATAAATTCTTCATATTCCTAATGCCTTGTCATGTTCCATTATATTAATGTATCACAATTTATTTATATTCCATTATATTAATTATATTCCATTATAATGATAGATCACAATTTATTTATCCAGTATACCAATGGATTTCTATTTTATTTCTATTTCTTCGATGCCACAAAATACATTATTATAAATATTTTACTATGCATAGGACTTTTTTCTGTCTATAAACTCTGATATCTATGCCTACAATTAGCATTTCTGGTTTAATGAGGGGAAGCATTTTAGTCATTTTGTTAGCACAGCTCCAAAAAGCTTTCTAGAATAATTAGGCCAATTTAGAGCTCTACCAATAACATAGGAATATATCCATCTTTCTATGGCACTTCCTCTCCACCCTCCACTAATTCTTTCTATCTGTTATTATCCTTGCAAGTTTTGGGAGTTTGAGACAAAACACTAAAATTTTTTGAATTTTATTTCTCTTGTTATAATTTGGAGCAATTTTTCAAATTTAGAAAAATAATTTTCAATTATTTTGAGAACTATTTGTTTATATTCTTTTACCATTTTCCACCGGACTATAAACACTTGGTCTTCTGTATTTATGTAAATTTCCTATCTATCTGGTACATCAAGACTTTATGAGAAGTATTGAATATCTTCCAATAAACAGTACTCTTCTTATCCTGGCAACATCGATTGTGCTAATTCAAAAGTTTTTCAATGTTCTCATCATTGAAGTTAACTACATTACCTTTTGTTGTCACTTCTTTGCCTTGCTTAGTTAGGAGTTTTCTATCTAAAAAAAAGCAATGAAAGATGTATAATTTGTTTCTCTTCCAATTATTTTTAATAGTGTAACATTTGATATTCATGTTATATGTTTATTTTGAATTTATCATTGCAATCTAAAGTGTTAGTCTAAAGCAACGGTGGCAAACTCAAATAGATCTAAAAGCCACTAAACCAAAGATAGGGAGCCTTTTTCTGCCAAGGGTCATGTGGAAATTTATAACATCATTCGCAGACTATACAAAACTATCAGTTTAAAGAACTCAAGCTGTGGGAGGTTGTCTCCCTGCAGTTGCTTTATCAGGGCCAGACCATACTGTCAGAGGTTCCCTATCTCTGCACTAAACTATAAATAAAGTTTGCTGTAGGCTATGTATCAATTTAATAGAACATATTAACATTATATATGCTCTATTGCCATTTTCATTTTGTTAAATATTGACTAATTACATTTTAACATAATTTGACTCCACTTGGGGCCACATAGCTCAGGGAAGTTGTGTTTTTGACATTTCTGGCCTAAATGTATTCTTGTTTTTAAAGTGTATTCCTGTGTTCATATTTTAATTTTCCCCCCAATTTCTGTTCTCTAGTTTATCAAATCGGGAGTTTCTGAGTTTGTGTTTCTTCCATTTCTAGCCTGCTTTACTGATCTATCTCAGTATTTTTAAAAACAATTTCAAGTATTTTTAATGACCACTTTTTATAGTGTAATTTAAGGTCTGAGACAGTTATTACCCCTTCATTTTTATTTTTATTTTCCCCATGAGATTCTGAGTTCCTAAACCTTTTATTCTTCCCAATGAATCTTATTATTATTTGGTCCAGCACTATATAATATCCCTTTGGCAGTTTTATTGGTATAATATTAAATGTGTAAATTAATTTTGGTAGTATTGTCATTTATATCATATCGTCATAGCCATACCATGAACAATGAATATATTGCCAATTAATAAATTCTTCTTTATTTACTCTACTATATATATATATATATATATATATATATATATATATATATATATATATATTTACTATACTATACTATATTTATTCTTAGTTGGCCTATGTCCCTTGGTATATTGACTCCCAATTTATCAAAAAATGTATATTAAGCATCTACTATGTCATGAACACTCCCATATATTTTATACATTCCCTAGTTCTATTCAATGGAATTTTTCCTTTCTTATTAGTATCTCTTTGATTTCATTATTATTACATAGAAATGTTATTAACTGATGTGGACTTAAAGAAGTGTTTCCATAGTTAATCGGTGTTCAGGAAGAACTAGTATCTCTTCTCTGAGAATTTGCCTAGTACTTTTCAGGGCTGCTCATCCACTTTTGTTTGCTACCTGTCATCCGGCTCTCACCTGATGCTCCAAGAAGGTGTATAACATGCCACATACCAGTTTAACTGTCACTACAGATAGCTAAACCAGACTAAGGGTAACTGACCATCCTCAAATCCATCAATGTGTTAGGGGGACGTCTAACCCTAAGCATAGGAAAACTTCCCCAGCAGAATGGGCAGATGAGAACAGTTTATTCCAGTGGTTGTGAAGGCAGCAGAAACAGGTGCTATGAGTGCATAGAACTAAGTCTGATAGCAAAACTCCAAGGTTCTGCTACATCTTGAACCATCATCAGTTATCTTGACTTCTGTGCTGTGATTGTCTCACTTAAATCCAGTTCTTGTACAAGTCAAGACATCTTTGAATAACAATCACAAAGTTATATATTATCCTTTAATAACATTATATGAGTATTATCCTTATAACAACATTAGTGCAGAGGAGTGAATGAATTATTTTCTCCATTTAATAGATTAAACTTCATTGAGGTGAATTTACTTGCCATTGACATGTTGTTAGTAGATTTTAGTCAGGAATTGATACATAGTATGTTAACTCTAAGTTAAAAAATGTTTCAAAACACTTTGCTTAGAACACAATTATCCTAATTATGTTCAGACAATGAACTAGTATGAGGTTACTGGAGTTTTTAGAATGGGTGTTAAGGTCTTTCCCAGTAACTTGTCCATTCTTGGTAAAGTTGATATATTATTCTTCTAGGGTTTTAACCAAAACAAATTACAACCCTTGAAAAAACATCGTGCCTGGTCTAAGTACCCCTGACTGGATGACCAGAATCAGTGTGGGACCCTCAGGACAATTAACAATTTATATAAACAAATTCGGATTCTAGATCCCCAAAGCATAAAAATGTGAATACTTTCTCCTCTGGATTTTTGTGATATTACTTTTTCTTCTTATCTGTCTAAACACTCCTCAGTTTTCTGATTATTATTATTATTTTTTTATTATTTTTGTTGTTTGTTGTTTTTGTGTTGCTAAAGACCAATCAGTGTTATGTTTTTTAGCTCTGGATATACCCCAAATGCCCTGGGATTTTTCTTTTCTTTTTATATTCTCTGACTTGATGACTTCATCAGAATCTATTTAATTAACATCTTTTTGTAGATAATTCCAATATTTAAATACCCAGTCCTAATTTCTCTCCTGAGCTACAGTTCTACATTACCAGCTTCATATTGGACATTTTGAATACAATGTTGGCTGAAACAGGCATCTCAAATTCAATATATTTAAAACTGAACTCATAATCTTTCACCCTAGTCTACTCTTCTTCTGATTCTTCTCTAATGAGGGTGGCAAACACACTTCCAATCACCTAGATTTGCTATCTCTGATTTTTCTTCAACTCCTAGGTCTCCTTCATTTCATATATGAAATCAATTGCAACATCATGCTAATTCTAACTGAAAAATCTCTCCACTCCTCTGCCTTGTGTATAGACCTACTTCAATAGTATATGAATTTATCTTCTACTTCAAGTTTCTTTCACAAATCTACCAAAGTTATTTTCTTAAGTCTTTTATTATTAAAATGTTATTCTTCATTATACCTCTTTTCATCTTCTGTTACTTCCATCTTTGTGTATTCAATGAAACCAAGTTTCTTGCAAAGCTATCACATATCTTATCATCCACTCATCCTTCTCTGGCATTTTTTTTCAATAGTATTTTATTTGGGAATATGTATATATAGAATGTTACTATTCCATAAGAAATAATTAGCATGCTGATTTCAGAAAAGCCTGGCGAGACTTACATAAACAAATTCTAAGTGAAATGAATAGTGCCAAGGGGACACTGTACACAGCAACAAGATTATGTGATGATCAACTGTGATGGACTTGCCTCTTTTCAACACTGAGGTGATTCAGAACAGTTCCTGTAGTCTTGTGATGGAGAGAGCCATTCCCATAAAAGAGAAGAGTATGGAGACTGCATGGGCACCACAATATTGTATTTTCACCTTTTTTGTTGTTGTTGTTTGCTTGTTTGTTTTTTCCCTTTCTCATTTTTTTTTCCCCTTTGGAAATGATTTTTATTGTTCAGAATGATAAATGTAGAAATATATTTAGAAGAATTGAATGCTTAATTTATATTGAATTATTTGCTGTCTAGAGAGGGGGGAGAGAGGGGAATAGGGAGAAAAATTTAGAACACAAGGTGAATGTTGAAAATTATCTTTGCATATGTTTTGAAAAATAAAAAGCTATTATTATAAAAAAGGGGGGAAAAAAGGAATAACAAAAACAAAGAATCATGGACAAACAAAAGCAAGAGCCTGTCTGATTTTCTTTTCTAATTGAACTCTATTTTGAAATCTCCCAATTTATAAATTACTTTTAATGTTGATAATTTTGTATATCTTTTTAACTTTCTAGTTTTCTTACACTTTCATTTCTTGCAAATACTCTAAGATCCATGTAGTCTTAATTTTTCTTGTACAGGATACTACATTACCTAGCTGCATGCATTTTCACTGACATACCTAAAATGCTCTCCTTCATCAATACCACCTCCTGGATTGTCAGATTTCTTTCCAGTCTTAACAATTATCCTACTTTCTGCCAGAAGCCATTCCCTAACTTTCTTAATGTTAATACCTATTCTCTTAGAATACTTACAATGTATCTGGTATTGTCTTTTGTTCTTGAAGAATAGTATAATGCAAATATATATGCAAGTGAGTTAGATTTAAGTGAGAGAGATAAAGTTGTCCAAAGGCATTGGTTTTGCTTTTTCCTCCTAAACTATCTAGGTTCAGTGGTAAAATAAGGTAAATACAAAACTAAGGTAAAATATGTAAATACAAAAGAATTTGCAAACCCCAATAAATACAGACAAGAATGGTATTTATTTGCACTAGGAAGACAGCTTTCTTAGTGGGAAAAGTCCAATTAGGACTATTGCAAAGATGGGTTTACACTGAGAAGAAAATACCTCCATCAGTGGGAAAAATCCTGTTAGGACTTCTCCAAAGATGGGTTGACAAACCTTGGTTATATCAGGCCAGTGTTGGCCTGGAGTTGGGGAGCAGTTTGAGCTACTCAGTAGAGGAAGTTAACTATACCCTAGGCCAAGATTTCCAATTGAATGAGATTACTTATTTTGGGAGGGGTGTTGTCTGGGAAAGGTGTGCTCCTCCCAAAGTTTGAGATTCAGGAACATTCCCACCTCACCAAAGGGTACATCAGAGCTCCTCCCAAAAGTTAAAGGATAGACACATAAAGAATAGACATCAACATCATTTAATTTATATCATTAATCAGAGTTCACTTAGTCATATTATTTCAGGTATAACTAGAGAAAGGTATGCAACAACGAGATTGTACTTAAAATCCTAAAGTCAGTATTCAAATTCTGTTTTTATGACTCAGTGGTTGTCTAACTTGAATAGTATTTTTGAGGTTGGGAAAGGGATCCTGCAAAAAAATTTGCAGTCTTGAACTCATCTACTAGTCAAAGGGCAAAGCTTTATTGCAATAGTAAAGTGTATTACAAAGTAGGTTTGAATTCTAAGGGAATCCAGTTGAGAAACAGAAGCAAGAAGCTTCTACCATAGAAATACTATGCTATGGCTCAAGGGTAGGGCTAGGAGTAGTCTCCAGAATTTTGTTCTCACTGAACAGATTACTGACAAGATTATCAGTTAGCAAAGAATTGAGGAGTGGTCATACTATTGTCTCAGGAGTTTGATCTGTGGGAGTTTCCTGAGGCCAGAAGCTATCTACCTAAGGAGTGGTCAGAGACTGGGTTTGGTAGTTTCCTGAAGCAGATTCTAAAGCTAGAAGATTTAGGACTACTGACTTATTGTTAGAACATAAGCCCTCCTAAAATCAGGAGACCACAAAATCATATTGTATCAGTATAACAGAAAAATCCTGACCTGGGATTGTAGGCTCTGGGACTTTAAACTTGTCTTACTAGTTATGTGACCATGAGCCAACAGCTTCTCCTCAGTTCTTCCATCTGTAAAATGATCATTTTGGGCTAAACAATCCTTCCAACTTTTATGGTTTTCACCATCCATTTTCAATGTTTTTTGGTTTCTCAGATTTCAGAATTCCTAATGGTATTAATAAGCATCTTAGGAAGGATAACTCTTATATTCCTTTTATAAAGCAGCGGAAGATCTTATATAATAATTCCCAATTAAAATTGGAAATTACACAAAAAAATTAAATATTTACCTAAGATATAAGTATTATAGGAATAAATAACAATGAATGTTATATATATATATATATATATATGCATATATATGCATATATATATGTATGTATTTACATATACGTACGTATATATGCAGACACATATATGTATAGTGTGTGTATATGTGTTTAAATTTCTAAAAACTACTTTAAAGCCATCATCTTATTTGGACTAAAAGAGAAAGTCAGATGTTCCCCATTCATATCAGACCTCATTAGGTTCTGGTACTCATTTATAAAGCCAAGGGACAATTGGATTTATAGCTGGGAGGGACTTTAAAGATTAATCTCCTCATTTTGGAGAATAAAAACAAAGTCCAGATAAGGAAAAATATTGCCTGAGGATATACAGGAAATAAGTACCAATGTCAAGATATAAACCTTGTTTCTCTGATGTGGAATCCTCTGCTTGCCTACCTGTGTGACCTTGGACAGTGAGAAGCAAATCCAAGATTCAGACCTAGGTTTTTTTACTCTAAATTCAGAACTCCTTCACCTAAACCATGCTGCCTCCCTTAAGCTAATTCAGAATTATATTTAACTCATTTATCTGTCATTTCACATTGACTTTTTGAAGATTTCTGCTTTCTAGCTCTGTGCTTTTAACCTCTGAAAACCATAGTTCCAACCTGAGGGGAAAAACTATTTCAGTCACTATTCTAGAATAATTCTGCTAGCTAAGGGAACCAGAGGCAACTTGAGATTTACTGATTGACTTGACTTCATAAAGAATGTATTAGGTGCCTCCTCCAGCTTTTCAACCTGATTACACTTAACAAGTACTTGCCAATGGAATGCTATTTTTCACTAGGAAGTGTAGCTTCTTAAATGCCTTATAAAATTCTATTTTTGAAATGCCTTTTCATTTTTCATGGACTTCAATTCACTAGATGATGGGGATAGAAAGACAAACAAAATAGTCCTTGAGACCATTCTACTTGTAGTTTTGATGAGACAAGGCTCATGTTATATCATATTATACAGGTGTTGATATAAGGATGCAAGTTGAAAAGGTAAGGTAAACACTAATAACTAGGTAGATCAGCAAACACTGGTACTTTATCTTAGCCTTTTTATACTCTCTCTTAATCTAATATTTATAGTCCTATGAAAATATTTTCTATTTTTCTTATTCTAATGTCTTTATATGCAAATGAATTATAATAATGTCATTTCTCATTGATTCAAAGGCTTATCTTTTTATATCAATATTCTTCTCATAATGGTTCATAACTGGCCAGACTTGAAAGAGTAGTTTTAGAAAGATTTAAGTTGATGATGATCTAAGGCTATGAAATTAAGGGTCTTGGTTGAGGTGGGAATCAGAAGCATATCCCTTAAACAAAACATAGAGTAAATTTGTTTTCCGAAGTCTATATAGTATCTCTAGTATTAGATAGCTTAGTTAAAGCATTTCAATACTTTGAAATAGGCCTCAAAAACAACTTTAATCAAAGATCTCAATTTATATAAGTAGTTTAGTACTGATAGGGACTCCCAGCATCACAGAATTTTAGAGTAAAAGCAACCTTGGCTTTACCTGATCCATATCCAGAAGAAAAAAAAAAA
The DNA here is from genome assembly GCF_048593235.1 of Sminthopsis crassicaudata. Lineage (NCBI taxonomy): Eukaryota > Metazoa > Chordata > Mammalia > Dasyuromorphia > Dasyuridae > Sminthopsis > Sminthopsis crassicaudata. Next base: position 505,518,711 of record NC_133619.1, read on the forward strand.
AAATTATGATACAACTGAAAAAAGTTTTCTAGGCTTTGATTAAAGACTTTTAGAAACTATCATTTTATTTCGGGTTAACTGAAATTTTTAGGAACTTGTAAAAGTTTCCTCTAACATAAAATTTAACTTTGTTCCTGCAACTCAAAGTCTGGCTCCTAATTGTGCTTTGTGAAATCAAGGAGAAGGAGATTAATTTCAGTTATCATCTTGGTGAGTAGACCAAGAATTATAGTTAGCAAAGAACTAGCACATACACACATATATACATATACATGCATCCAAAGTACATATGCATGTATGTATACATGCATGTGTATAGACCTATGTGTGTATGTATGTATGGAGTATAAAACCACTTATCTATCTATCTATCTATCTATCTATATATCTGTACAAATTCAACAAATTTGTGATTTCTCCTGTTTCTTTTCCCTTAGACAGCCCATCCCTTAAAACTTCAATAGAGACATCTTCAAGAGGTAGAAGTGAATATGTTGGTTATTTGTTTCAATCCCTTTATTTCATACATAAAGAACCCAAATGAGGAAATTTAAGTTTCTTGACCTGTACAAAATCTACTGTTGTGATTTAACTTGGGGCAATTAACATCAGAGACATTATTTGAAACTATTTGTCTCCTGAAACAATGCCCTTTTTCCTACACCACACTGCTTTCATGAATTGTAATAATTAAGGAAAGTCATCATCTCTGTGGTTAACCTCTCCTGGATTTGTTCTTGCATTGACCCTGCAGTCTCTCTATTTGCTGGTTTTCTCACCTGGAAACTACTAGCTGGTGCTGGTAGGAGCAGATTCAACCTTTGAATATCCTTGCTCTCTTCCATGAACATATGAGGAATATAATGAAAACAAAGGAATATAATGAGAGAGTCTTAGAGATCAACCCCCCTCAAATTCATTCAAAGGCATAGTTTCCTCTATTAAATAGAGAAATGACTTTTCTGAAAAATTGTATTTTGAAATTAATAACCTCAGTTAATTTCATTCCTTAACATATCCAATAGGATAGGCCTTATGGGTAGACAAAGTTGGACTATGCTCACATTGTCTTCTCTGAGAAATGAGGGAAAGCCCTCTTGACCATTGTAAAACAATGGAAAAAATGGGAACTACTGCAGAAACATAGAATTATATATATATAAAGAGAGAGAACTGGAGAAGATCTTGGAAGACATTTAGTCTAATATTATTTTTAAAATGAGGAAATTGAGTCACAGAGATTTTAAACGACTTGCCTAAGGCACTAAAATATCAAGTAGTAGATTTGAAACTAAGTTCTCAGACTCTAAATCCTGCAACCTTTCCACTATACTATAATTTCTCAGCTATCATATGGAATCAGAGGATATCGACTGAAAAACCAGCTCTGTTATTTATCACCTGTGTGACTTTACACAGATCATTGAACCTTTCTATAGTTCTGTTTCTCATGTTGAAGAGAATGGAGAGTTGCCTTCGAAGTTCATCTATCTCTAAATCTATGATTATAGGAAAATATCTTTTCAATTTCCCTCAATACTAAGATACTGAAATTTCTGTTTCCTGAAATTCTATCTTTTGGAAAAATAAATAATCCTGAGTTGATCAATGTATTAAACTAATTGCTACTGATGTATTAATGTTTTGTGTACATACTTTTTGGAAAAGGTATTTTTTTTTGGCATTTTGATATCATACTACTTGTGGAAGGAAAGAGATTAAGGGAGGAGTAAGGAAAGTTTAAAATTGGGGTAAAACCAGAAGGATCTAAAAATGTGTGTGTGTGTGTGTTTGTGTGAGCAAAAATTTGGAAACAAAGTGAACACCCCATGTTTGGGAAAAATAACACACAGTATGGTGAATAAAAAGCAAATACTGTTGTCACACTATAAAAAACAATAAAAAAAGTAGGAATTCAAAGATACCTGAGAATATGTGCAAAACGATGCAGAAAGAAATAGAATCAGGTGAAAATGCACATAACAATGAAAAACTTTAAAGGAAAATAACATTGAAAAACAATTAAACTCACTATTAAAGGCAATGACCAATCTTATTTCTAGAAAACAAATGATTAAACATATGTTTAATGGAATAGAAAAGAAATTGTAAATGTAAACAATTGAACCAAACAGCAGATACCATTGCTGTGTTGGTCAACTTTGCTAAATTATATTTTTTTATTTGTCACAGGGGAAACCTGTAGGAGATAGGAGATTTATTTGGAAATGATAGTATTATAGTTTTGGAGTTTTTGTTAAGGCAACAACAAAAATAAAGATTTGTTCAAAATAAATTAAATAGTAAAAAAAAAAAAAAGGTGGAGAGAAGACAAAGAGCACATCAAGGCAATGTGAAGAACCCTAAGAGCAAATTTCATAGTTGTATATAGCGCTGGCCTTCATGCTGGATTATTGAAGAAGTCCAGTTAAATTCCATTGAGTTATCCACAGTAACCACAATTTCTCTGCCTTTACCCACTTCATTGCAACATTTATTTTGGTATTCTAACCTTAAAAATATGTAAGTGCTTTCAAAATTACGTGAAAACTTAGGGACATAAAGGGAAAATATGAAGCATATAAAATTTTTCTATCTTGACTATAGCTCTTCCTAACAACTCTCAAAGAAATTGTATTATGCTACCTACCTGGGAAGCTACCTCTCTAGCAGTAATATGATCAATGTGATTGTGGTTATCTAACAGATTTTGAGATTAATCAAATTCAAAGTTATTTGTTCTTTGACCAATGGACTTTCTCATAGGACATATATATATTTTCTGCCAAATTGGAAAGGTTCTCATGGTTTCCAATTTGTCTTGGCTTTCTTATGCATTGGTAAAAAGAAGAAAGATGTAAAGTTCTAAAATCACATATACTTGTTTCCATAATTACTTTGTTAATATACATTATTTGAAAAGAATAGTTTCTCTTTAGGTGTTTAGATTTTTTTCTAACCTCTGTGATTATTATTTTTCTTTCCTTTTACAATAGTTGATCATTTCCCATCTTATTTCCCAAGTAATCAATTTTTATTATTAATTTATTAATTATTAAGAAATAATTGCTTATTTCCTAAGTAAGTTATTATTACAACTTGATAGAGTCTCTTTCAACTTCATTTTGTGAAAACATGCTTTTGCAAAGGTCCCAATTTTTTTTTTAATACATTCATCACATATTTAAAAGCTATGAACTCTAAGTTTTCAGTATGTCTTTCATTCTCTGAACATATAAGCATAGATATATTGGTATTCATTTTCAAGTTTCTTATGAAAGTGAAAGAATTATTCTGTAGTCAGCTTAATTACTGTATTTAGTCTCAAGAGAAAATTGACCAATTTTTACTTTTGATGGTGAGTCATCAAAGTCAGACACCAGCTTTAATCACATTACCTACTCTTGCTATCATTCCTTTTGACAAATACACTAATGGGATGCTCATGAAGCCGTTAATTTAACTTCCATCCCTATCTCCAAGGCTTGAGGCTGGAAGACTGGAAATGGTAGGACCTATATCCATGTTATCTGTGGTACAAATCTGCAAAAAGGCTACATTAATTTCAGGAACAACAAAAAATTTCAGATTTTTATTTTGGTGAATTCTTTCAGAAGAAGACCTTTAATCCATATCAGAATCTGGTAGAAGTCCCAATCCTGAGTTCCCAGAACTAACTATTTCTTCTGAATAATCTTTATGTTTTCTTGGACATATCTAAGGTAAACAAGATATCTTAAACATATGCCAAAACAGAATAAGACCATGTGTTCAAATTCAGGCCAACATGGGAATTATTCTCGACAATGCAATTTTTTTTCTTTTCCTCCCAGTGGAAGAAAATGGTGAGATACATTACAAAATGAATTCTAGTCAATATTAAAAACTATTATAAAAACAAACAATACATTAGTCCTACCAGGAATAAATCACATAGGGGCTAGTGTAGGTATTCAAACAAAAAGCAACTACTTCAGTAGTTTCTTTCCTATATAAGCCAAATTCCTAACATGAACATATTTTCATAATTCCTCCCAAACTTTTCATAATTTTCATTTTCACTCAAGTCTCAATGTATCTTTTATATTGTATAACTAAGCTACATTTAATCAAAATCGTACCCAAGACAATCTTTTTCCTGAATGAGTCTCCCTTCTTTTCCACCCATCTTGCTTCAGAGTTCAGTATTCCCTTAGAATTAAATCAGGAAGGTTTGTGGTTAGATCCTGAAATATCAGGAGAACTTTCATAAGATGGCTTTGCAGATGCAGCATAAACCTAATTAATTTACATGACAGATCCATATCAAGAGATACTACCACTATTCCTCATCCTCATCCCTAAACAGTTTAGGTTGCCCCAGGCATAGATTTCTGGTGACATCTCTCCCATTAAACACCATTCACTACTATTCATTTTATCTCATTCCTTTCAGACCTCGTATTTCTTAAGAAAACAATTTTTTCTCTTCTTTCTCCCTTCACAGTGATGCTTGTAACACCTTCGAAATTAGTATCATCTACGAATCTAATTATCACTCTCCTCACTTCTTCAAAATGATAATTGATGCATTGAGGTGGTCAAACAAAATCAGGCAATAATACTGATCTTTGAAGTTCTTCCTTTAAGCTCCATTCCTAAACTCAGGGGCTCCTATTCCTTATTATCTTCTTGTTTACATCTTTTAGACAGCTTTCTGTCCTTTTTGACAAGCTCTATAGAAAGCCAGTTTGCATTAATTTTTTCTACATTGTGTTCACATAAATTTGAAAAGAGGAACAGTCTATGAAAACAATGCAAAAGATGCAGAAACAGAACAAATGTACAATAGAGCAACAGGATTAAGGTCAGAGAAATATTTAGACTTTAAGGATGTGAATGGCAAACAGTATATTTTTCCAGTTTGCCTAAGGCAAAAAAACCTCTTGGGACTGTGCTATCTGCAGAGATCAGCAAAGATCATTGAGCTGAACACTGGCCCAGCTTATTATTAGGAAACTTCCTAAACTCTTCTGATTAGGAAAAAAAAAAAAAAAAAAAAAAAAAAAAAAAAAAAAAACAAGCAGTTTTATATGATATGTAGTTTTTCTTCCTGCCTACAACTTCCCTCTTTCTCTGCAATTGTTTTCCATTTAGGTCTGTATGACATCAATAACTTCCATATTATAATAAAGAAAAGGAATAGTATTCTGTTTGGGAAAAATGGTCATTTGCATCTTGAATATATTTATTTTCTAATCTTCTTACTCTATTAGGATCTAAGTAATTTATTTTGAGGCAAAACACTTTTGTACCTCATCTAACTTTCTCTGATCTTAACTTCCCTTTGTCTCATATACAAACCCTAATCTTCAAGCAAAAGGAACTGCTTTTCATGTGGTGTATGTTCCAAGAGTCCACTTCCACCTAGGATACTTTCCCATCTTTGTCCAAGTCATACTCTTCTTTTTAGGCCATCTCATTGAAGAAGATGAAGTCTTCACTAACAATGGATAATGAGCAACATAGCATAGGTCAAACAACCAGCCCCTCAAGCTACCTAAGCTGGTATTTGTCTTTTGATGCTTGGATTCTGCTATCCCTTTTTGTAAACCCCTCAGATCAGAGTGTATTATCTTGTATATCTTTGCATCTATTCTATATGTCATGTAGTACAAATTCCATGAATGTTGGTGAATAATGCTTGGTTATTTTTTGCAGCGTGTGTGTGTGTGTGTGTGTGTGTGTGTGTGTGTGTGTGTGTGTGTATGTATGTATGTATATATATATATATATATATATATATATATATACACACACACACATATACATATATCTTTTAGATCATGGAAATCTTAAAAGTATAGAGGCATTGACAATTTTTTTGTGTTATTTTCCTCTCAGTTTAACTGAATGCAGATACAAAGTTTAGACCTAAACTTTTTATTATATATTATTTATAATATTGTATATTATACAATTTTATTATATTATATTATAAAGCAGCAAACATAAAAAGCCATTTGGTACTGGCTAAGAAACAGAATGGTGGATCGGTGTAATGGGTTAGATATACATGATCAATGACTATGTTAATCTACTTTCTGATAAATCCCCAAAACTCCAGCTTCTGGAAAAAGAACACAGTATTTTACAAAAGATGCAAATAAAACTGGAAAATAATACATCAGAAACTTGGCACAGACCTACATCTTAAACCCTATACTAAAATAAGTTCAAAATGGGTATATGATTTGAGTGTCATTTGGGGTGATACCATGAGACAATTAGGAGAAGAAGGGATAGTTTATCTATCAGATCATTGAAGAAGAGAGGAATTTATAACAACAAAAAAAGAGAACCAGACAACATTATGAAATGCAAAATGGACAGCTTTGATTACATCAAATTAAAAAGGTTTTGTACAAACAAAACCAACACAAACAAGATAAAAAGGGAAGCACAAAGCTGAGAAAAATAATTTTACACCCAGTATTTCTGATAAAGGCCTCATTGCTAAAATAGTTAAAGAACTGTGTTAACATTTTAATAACAGAAATTATTCCCCAACTGGTAGATAGTCAAAGGATATGAACACACAATTTTCAGATGATGAAATTAAAGCCATCATTTGAAAAAAGTATTCTAAATCACTATTTATTAGAGAAATGTAAATTAAAACAACTCTGAGGTACCACTACAAACCTCTCAGATTGGCTAACATAATAGGAAAAGAAAATGATAAATATTGGCAGGGATGTGGGACAACTGGGACACCAATGCATTGTTGATAGAGTTAAGAACTGATCCAACCATTTTAGACAACAATTTGGAACTGTGCTTAAACAGCTATAAAACTGTGCATAATATTTGGTCCATCAGCGCCACTACTGGGTCTATATCACAAGGAAATCATAAAACAAGGGAAAGAACCCACATGTGTAAAAATTTTGGTAGCAGCTCTTTTTGTAGTGTCAAAGAGTTGTAAAATGAGTAAACACTTATCAATCGTGGAATGACTGAATAAGTTATGGTATATGAAAGTTATAGAATATTATTGTTGTATAAGTGATGAACAAGCTGATTTTAGAAAGGCCTGGAAAGATTTACATGAAGTGATACCAGCAGAACCAGGAATACATTATACCTAGTGACAGCAAGATTATACAATAATCCACTGTAAAAATTTTTTTTCTTCTCAATAGTTCAATGATCCAAAGAAATTCCAATATACATTGGACAGAAAAATGCCATCTTCATCCAGAGAGAGAACTATGGAGACTATAAATATAAAGAAACTATAAATCAACAAATGCCATGTTTATTTTTTTTATTTTCCTTTGCTTTTTTTTTTCCTTTTGTTCTGAATTTTTCTTCCTAACATGATTTGTAAGGAGATGTGCATGTGGATGTATGTATATGTGTGTATGGGCATATGTGTACATGTACATATAAATTAATATACATGTATAAATAGAAAAAATAAAGTAATAAAATATTATTGTTTAAAATATATACTTTTCTGTTAACAGCCTCTATATAGGCAGTATTTGTACATAGTCAAAAAGAGAAAAAACATGCAAAAGTTTTAATACTTCCAAAGCTAAAAGGCATCTTTACATATCAAAGACAAAAAAATATATAGTCAAAAATATCCTATAATGGCTCCAATTATGTTCAAATTCAATATGATCCACATCTGTAGTGTTTGGAGGGAAGTCAGCTAAGGACTAACTAGGTTTTTACTTCTTTCTTTGTGAAGATTATTAATAAGATATTAGCATGTGATAGCATAGCTAAAGGTCGAGAATTATCATATGCTACTACTATTCTATATGGCTTCAGAAGTTATTTCAATATTACAGAGTTTGTTTTTTTTTAATGAACTGATTAGTTTCTCAAAAATATTTTGTTCAGAGGGCTAATTTAAAAATTTCAATTTTATTTTCTTTTTTCATTTTCTTGGGAAAATGAATTAGTACAAGATAGTTTCACTAGAAGTTTAAAGTGTTTGTGAAGGGTACACTCAGGAAGGAAGAGGAGAGAATATAAAACAAAATATTTTTGAAAATTATTTCAAATGTCCTATGATACTCAGAACTTCATCTGAAATATTTAGTTGATCAAGGCCCAAAATGAGTTTTAGCTTTATTTATTGGAAAATATTACTAGAGAGTTAAAATTTTCCAGTGCTGATATGTGGTTTAACTCTTATTTATCCTTCACCTATCTCTCCCTAGCCCACCTTTGCCTCCACTATAAAAAAAAGCTTGAAATAAATAGCAAGTTTGATGAACAACCTTGCCCAAATACCTATGCATGCCTGCCTCTAGGTCACTGCAAAGTGTCCTAACTCAGTTTCCCTAATTATCCTGACTCAGTTTCCCTAATTGTCCTGACTCAGTTTCTCTAATTGTTCTGCCTCAATCCCCTTAGTTGCAAATCCCCCTCTGGTTCATTAAGACTGAGGGCCACTTGCTCTAAGGTTATGAATTGTCAATGTGAAACTCAGGATAAGGGGGAGTTCAGATTTCCTAGCTCCTAACTCCTTTTGTCATCAGGAATTTATGGACCTACCCCCTATCCTGTCATTGTTCTTTTCTATCCCAATTTACCAGAATGTCTGGTGCCTCCCACCACCCTGTCAGAACCAGATTGATAGTCCATTCCCACTCTCATTGTTCTGAGTCCGCCCCTGCCTTGGTCTACCCCTGTAGCTGAGCCACGTGTGTATCTATGTCATTGAGAACTCACATTTGGAACTGAATACTTTGAGACAAGAGTCCTGTCCAGTCAATCAATTAAGCTCTCCAATAAATAAAATATTAAAACTCTCTAATCTCTATCTTGCTTCAGTTTCTCCAGCATTACAGCAGTAGGCTAAGTTACAAAGGGATGTTTAGTCATTAATGAAAAGGGAAGATGTCATAACAAGGGGAAAGATGCCATAAATCAAACTAAGTTCCTAAAATGAGTTAGTGTAAAATGGGGCATCAGTAGTTTCCTTTATAGGAAAAAATAATTTCTGGGGTTAACATCTATAATTTGGCCTTTTAATTAGATGCTGTAACTATGATAGGGTCATGATAATTTTTTTATGCCATGAATCCAACAAGAAATTCAACAAGGGTCCACTGTACCAAAGGCTCACAATAAGGACAACAACAATTTAAGGACAAGATAGTCAATGCCCCTCCCTGCTTGCCTTAGGATGTAGCTGTGAGAATTCAACTAGGGTCCACTGCAACAAAGGCCTACTTAAATTCTACTTAAATTCAACAAAAACCTTCTCTTATCAATGAAAGATTTTACTTTTTTATTTTATTGAGATTTTATTTACCCCATCCAAAAGGCTCACAATAATACTATACTAACTGGTCATCTAACCTCAGCTTGAAGACTTCTAGTGATAAAGGATTTATTATGATTTCTTCCCTTCCTCTTCTCCCAAAGATACACATATTCCCATTTGAAGTAGCCCATTGTATCTTTGTGGGGGGGAGTCTTTTTTTTTTTTTTCTGAGACAATTGGGGTTAAATAACTTGCCCAGGATCACACAACTAGGAATGTTAAGTATCTGAGTCCATATTTGGTCTCAAGTCCTCCTGACTTCAGGGCTAGTGCTCTATCCACTGCACCACCTACTTCCCCTAAGGATTATTTCTAATGGTTAGGCAGTTCTTCCTTGTATAAATTGAAATCTGTCTACTTATAATATTCATTTAGGTGGTCTAGTTTCTCTAACCTTTGGGGCCAAGCAGAGCAAGTGTAATCTAATCTTTGGGGCCAAGCAGAGCAAGTGTAATCCTTTCCCAACATAACAATTCTTCTAGTTTAATAATAACCATTATTGTGCTGTTGTAATTTTTACTACTATTTAAGTTATCATCATTATAACATTTTACAACTATTTAATGCTTAAAAAGCATTTTACTAAGATTATTTCATTTTATTCTTGAGTCAGTCCTGGGAGGTAAGTACAATTATTGTCCTCATTTAACAGTAAAGAAACTGAGGCAGATAGACACTGTGACTTGCTCAGGGTCAGACAACTAGATCCAATGCCAAATTCTGACACAGGTCTTCCTCATTCTAGAGCCAGTACTTTAATTATTGTGCTACATAGCTGCCAGTACTTGTAGATGTAAATCATCTCTTTCTCTCTTTCCCTTTCATCATCTCTCCTATACCTCCCAGGTACATACATACACACACACACACACACACACACACACATAGACATAGACACACACAGACACAAACATGCACAGATACATGTACATATATACAAATATATTTATATATACACATACTCACACACAAATACATGCATGCACACATACATAATTGTTCTAGCTCCAGAATAAACATTTCTCCTTCAAAAGATCATTCAAAATAATTTAGCATCACATTTACTCTCCTTATAACAAGCTATCTTGTTCTTTCAAATACCAAAAGCACAGGAAAGGATACAACAGTAAAGATGTGTTCAAAGTAGGGGAAAAATAATCTAGACTATTTTTCATAGTTGTGTCAGAATCATTGTGACTCCATTTGGGACTTTATTGGCTAAGATACTGAAATGGTTATTTCCTTCTTCAGCTCTTTTTACAAATAAGGAAATTAAAGGAAACAGAGATAAATGACTTATCTATCAATAATTGAATATCAACAATTTAAACAACTCAACAATAACATCATATACCTAATACGTATATGTGTAAGTTTGAATGTGTATATGTATAGAGAAAGAGAGAAACAAACTTTAACTGCTACAAGTTGATTTCATTATTAATACTTTACAAGTTTATAAGAAACTTAAGGATATATAAGTATATTCTCATTCTCCTAAATTTCTAGAAATATATAGCTTTCTCATTAATTATTCAACTTAATCTAAGCCCTGACCTCTTAAGTAATTTGGAGAAAACTTTTTTTTCTTTTAAATTTATATTAATATATTTCTCAATACCAAACCCCTTGTATTATAGGTATTGACAAAATATTACTAGCTACATAATTTATTAACAACATAATAACAATACAAAAAGAAATTTCAACATTTCAACACTGCATTAACTGTGACCATTCTAAAATGATTGAATCCACTACATCAAGTGCTAATATTGGCCTAAAATTTAACACCAAGAAAACACAGGTCCTCCATTAGCCAGCACAACACCATCCATATGTGGAATCATTGGTTACAACAAATGGTGAAGTTTTGAATGCTTTGCATAAGTTTACTTACTTTGGCAGTATCCTTTCCAGAGATGTCCACATTAATAATGAGATTGACACAAGCATTGCCAGAGCTAGCTCATTGATTGAGAAGCTCTGAAGGAAAGTGTAGGAGAGCAGAGGTATTAGACTGATCACCAAACTGAAGATCTACAGCCATTGTGCTGACCTTGTTGTCATATGCCTGTGAAACCTGCACAGTATATCAGAACCATGACCTGAAACTCAATAGCTTCTGTTTGAATTGTTTAGGAAGATTCTGAAGAGCAGCTGGAAGGATAAGATAGCAGACAGTCAGGTCCTTTCTGGAAAAAAACTGCCAAACATTCAGACTCCTTCATTGGGCTGGCTACATTCTTCCAAGCCATTAAATACAGGCTTGACATAAATACTATTTTATTGAGATCTCACATAGGACAAGCACTCATGTGGTGGTCAGAAAAAGCAATGCAAAGACACTCTCAAGTTCTTTCAAGAACTTTAGAATCGTATACAGGGGAGACACAGGATCACTCACTGTGGTATGCCCTCATCAGAGAAGGTGCTGTACTCTGTGAGCCAAGCAGAATTGAATGAGCTCAAAAGAGACATGAGATGTTCAAATTTAGAAAATACACCCTAAATGTTCATAGGGACTACTTGTGCCCTACCTATTCTGAGCTCATATTGGTCTGATAGGCCACATGATGTCATTTTGGTCCTCATAGGTACTCAGTGTCAATTTGCCTCAGAGTACACTTAAAGCTTTATTCTCCCCAATATTCTATTACATCTAAAATGTTAATAACAGTATTCAAATGATCTGTGGGAAAATCTATTGTGCCTGGGTTTACATATACATATTAATCCTTCAAAATTTTAAGCTACCTAAATGAAGGGACCATGTCTCTTTCAATCTTTGTACCTCAAACAGCACTTAAGACAGGCTCTACAAACTATAAGATTATTAAATTCTGTTAACACAAAATGTTTGCCACGTTTAATTAGATCAGTGGTTTTTTTTTTTTGAAGAAGGAAAATAAAAAAAGCATAAAAGTTCACAAAATTTGAGCTATCCAAAAAGGAAATGTGCTGACATTCCCTAACACCACAAACTAACTCTTGAAAAGGAGGCTGGAAAATTATTTGTCTGTGGTTTTGTTAAGGTGATTCATGTTCATTTAGTTTAGTTTTCATGGTCTCTAAGGTTCCTTTCTACTTTAAAATGCTGTGATCAGCCAACAGCATAACCAAATGGTTTAGATTGTATTTGATTACAGAAAAGCTTCATCAGGAAGTGAAAGTATGCTGCACAGTTGAATCCTTAGTGATATAAAGAACTAAATTTTATTATATCTATCAGTCACTAATCTAAGGCAGACTGAAAAATGCATTCATTTTATTTTAATGCTGTTTTTATGATTCTTAAAGTATTTATTTTGCCTATGATTAAATGTTCCACAATAATTCATTTTACATCATGCTATTTGATCATTTCATTGTAATACAAAAAGATATTAGTTTAACTATATGAATAATTTAGAAGTTGATTTTTAAAATCCTTAAGAAGACTATTTGCTCTTTTCCCAATGTGGACTTCTATGCATTTTCCTTAGGATTCATTCAATTAAATATTTACTTCTTGTTGTTGCTGCTGCTGCTGCTATGAGCTACAATTTAAATACAAAATAATAATAGTTTTGTCCCTAGGAATATTGGGAGAATAATGTGTCCACTTATTCCACAATTCTCCATTACCTATAGGCAACAAGAATGTATTAAGCCCTGTGCTAAGCACTGGGGATACAGACTGTTGTTGGTATTGTTTTTTGTACATCTTTTTTAAAGACCAATAACATTTTGAGGGGGATGTCTTAACTTATGCAGGAATTGGATTTAAAAGAGATAGAGTTGTGCATTGTGCATTGTGTGTGACTCTCTTTTAAAAGCATCTAAGCCTAGTGGCAAAACAAAGATCAGAATGATCAGGGATTGCCCAGAGTGTTTGCTTCAGTTGCCTTCATGGACGCTGAAACAAATTGTTTTTATCCACCCAATTGGCTGGAAGAAGAATTCACCTACTTGTGGAAGACATTGACCTACTCAACTAATGGGTTTGATGCCTGTCAGTTACCTTCAACCTGGCTTAGTCTGTCTGTCAAGATGGTTTTACCAGGGTGAGAGAACTGAACATGATACAACTTTTTAAAGTCACAGGTGAGAGCTAGGTGTTAGGTAGATGCTAAAGTTGGATGAGCAGCTGAGAAGGATTTACAAGTTTCAGGTCATCTTGACAAACTGGGTTTGTTTGCTCTCTTCTAATTTAGTTCATATGATTTAATACAGTTTTACAAATATTGATTATGTTTCTACTGGATTTTAAGGCTTTCATAATGTACATGTATTACCTCATTTAATCCTTACCACCCTATGAAATAAGTATGTGGGGAATTATTAATGACCTAAGTATACAAAGAGCTATATAGCATAGTCCCTGATTAAGGAAATAAACAATATATTGATGATTAGAAACAAGCATTCAGGGAGGAAAAATAAAATAATATATTTGGTATAGATTTCAAGTAACATGGTCCATAGAAAACTTAAAATTTTCACTTATAACAGTGTTCTAAATCTGATTATCTTAACAAGTTCTTCTCAATTGCTTTCTTATTTCTTTGAAGCATGTTTAGCTCCTTACATTTCTATTTAATTTTTATCATTTTTCAAAGTTTCTTATTGTTTCATAGACATTTAATGCTTTATGTTTTCCATGTGCATAAGATTTGGAGAAATATTTTCTTTTTTGTACTCAGTGTAGTCAGCTCTTCTACTATCATCATATGCAACATTAACTTTGAATTTTATTCAGGCATCTTTCAGAGAATGTTCCATATCAGCTCCATTCTAATAGGATCATCTCATTTGAGCCTCACACCAATTCTATGAGGTAAGCCATGATATGATCTTCATTTAACAGATAAGCAAATTAAAGTAGACAGAAGTTAATTGACTTGTCCACTGGCACTTACAGAACTGTGTCCTGCCAAATTTGAACTCAGGTTTTCCTGACTCCTGGCTCAGAGTCACCCATTGTGTTATCTAGATGCCAAATAAGATAATAACTATAAGATTTTCAGACAGCATTAAGTACAGTGCCTAGCAATTAATAAACCATCATCTTTTCCTCTCTCTTCTCTTCCTTTCAGGAATAGATCTGCAATAGTAGAGGGAATTCCAATATTAGAAGGCTCTTTCTTCATGTAATTCATTCATGCTACCAATATCTAAATACAGGTGATAAGACACAGCTCAGAACTACTTTTTATTATGTGTATGAATTAAAGTTTGTACCCAACCAGAATATTTTTGATACTCTGAAAAAAATCAAATGAAGGTAGAAAGAGGAAGATGCGAAGGTCTGGTCTAGCTCCTCTTGTCAGAAATCAGCAAAAGTCCTTACCCCACGTTGGGCGCCAAATGTAGCATGCTGTCGTCTCCAGAAGCTGCCGGATCACTCTCTGGGAAGAGATCTGCTGTGTCTTCTACTCAAATCTCTCAGACAGATTCTTCTTCCTGTAGTGAACCGTTGTCTCCAGGCAGTTGCTATTAACTCTTGTCCTTAGAAGTGACTTCCCTTCCTGCATAGAGCCCCATCAAGCCTGATGCAATGCAGAGTCTTCTTATTGAATCTCCTCCAGCTCTTATCCTTCTCCAGGCAGACTCACTTTCCAGGCCCACTGTTGCTTTTTATCCTCCCAGAGAATGGGCGTGGGATAATGCAAGGGCTTCTGGGAAGAACCACCTCAGCCAATGAACCTGCTCCTTCCATCAAGTCAACCTGAGTTCTCACCTTGTAATTGTCCAAACAACCTTTCTCACCTAGTAATCCTAACATCTCCCCCTTTCTTTTGATTTAGAACATAGGACAGTCATGATCTTGAAACATAAATCCATCAATATGGGAAGTATTACAGATAATTACATAAATTACATAAGCACATAGTAACATAGTAACGTAACACATGCTAGAAGTATATAACATAATCATAAATTGAAAATTTATAAATGTCCATAAGTCCATTGTCCATTAGTCTCATCTTGTGTGAGGAAGTCCAATGATTCCTGCTGGTTTTTAAAGTTCTTTAACAGTCTTCTTATTATCCACGCTCTTTCAGTGTCAGATGTTTCTTAGATCTTCTCCTTTATTTTGAGGTCTTTCTCTTTTTCTGTCTCTCTCTGATGGACAAGGCGAATATGACTTGTTGGCACCCATCTGATTCCTTCTCCTGCTGAAGAAATACAAGCAAACCCTCTCTCCCAGGCAGTTAACCTATCTAATTATTACCTTTCTATTTACCACTTTCTAAATCTCTTCTCATCATCTAGCAATTACATTGGAGTTGTTTGCACTGGACACAGCCCTGTTGGTTTAAAAGGCCTGTATTCTCCCCAAGTGTAATCCATTTTTGCAATCTGATTGCCTTTTGACTCACTTATCAGGTAATCCCTTTCTGCCATGTGATTGCTTTTCTGCTGATTGATTATATCAGAGTCCTGGCCTTCTAAAGGTTCTTTGGGTGTAACATCAGCTGCCATCATGCCCCAAGTCTTTTTTGCCTGGGGCCTTGGACCTGGGCCCCTCATCCCATTTCCCTGAATTATTCTACACTCTGATGCCCAATGGAGTCCTCTGTTGCATTTTGGACATGGGGTTTTAGGTCTTCTCTCACCCTGTCTTCTCACTGTATCTCCATACCTACACTGAGCTCTTAGATGTTCAATTTTTCCACATTGAAAACATCTCCGAGTTTCTCTAGAAGGCCCTTGCCAGGAGAGACCCTGTCTTTCCACATTCATCATTGTCTGGGTGTAAAAAGCATTTGTTCCCACTGTAGCACAGCGTCTTATGATCTCCTCTAAAGGAGCATCTTTGTCTAATCCCCATATAATTCTTTTGCAAATCTCATTGGCATTTTCCTTAGCCAGATGTCTGGTCATTATTTCTGTAGCTGCATTTTCTCCAATAGTTCTTTTGACAGCAGTTTGCAAACGTCCCACAAAATCTGCAAAAGGTTCATTGGGACCTTGCTGTATTTTAGTGAAAGCCTCTCCGCGATCTTTCTGTCCAGGGAGGACACCCCAAGCTTTTATTGCAGCCTTAGCAATTTGTTCATATATTGTCATGGTATAATCAGTCTGTTCTGAATTCTCTCCATACCGACCTTCACCAGCCAAGTGCTCAAAAGTGAATTGTGTGTTAACTCCTATTTCCAAATTGCATCTTACTTGAATTTTACATAATTCATGAAATTCCGAAAGCCATAATAAATTTTCTCCAGGTTCCAGGCATATCCTTGCTATGGATTTCCAATCATTCGGGGTTAGGACTTCATAAGACAAACCATCTAGTAACATTTTAACATAAGCTGATGTAGCCCCATAAAGGGTACAACCTTTTTTCAAATCCTTAATTTTATTCAAATCTAAAGATGCATATCTTCTCCTTTTTTTACCTACAGAGTCAATCTCTTCAATCACAGGATATGCATGTATAAAATCACTTATATCCTGTCCTTTTCTCTTAGCTTTAACCAATGCTTTTTCTAATCTTGTCATAGGCTTAGGCTGCTTCACAGGCAATTCTGTTTGTGTTTCTGTCTCTTCCCCTCCTCCTTCTTCCTCCACCTCTGAAGGGTTAATTGAGGGAGGAGATGGGAGGTGCTCCTGTTGCTGTTGCTCAGAATTGTACTTAACTTCATTGTTATCTGATTCATCCTTTTCACCTAGTTTAGTTGACACTTCCCCATTTTGCTCCTTCATCTCTTCCTTTAGAATAACATTTTTTAAAGCCATTTGGATTAAATTGTAGGTATGAATTGTATCTTTGGAAACTGAGTTTGGTCTGGAACCAAAGGGTAAAATGTCACAAAGGTAATTGTACTGTTCACCTAATTGCTCTCCTACTAATTTCCACTCATCTGGATCCAATTCTTCTTCCAGAGAAAAAGAAGGACATATGACCTTCACAGTTCTTAAAAGTTCAGTAATCTCTTCTAAAATTATAATCAAGCCTTGGCTTTTCATAACCTTGATGATGCTCTCTAAACATTTTCCTTGAACAGAAGGTGTTTGCCCCATTTCACTATAAGAGATTGCTGGTTTATCCCTTAACAAGTTAAGTTCCTTATTTATCTATTAGCACACTCACTTAATCTTTAACAAAGTTTCCTCGTTACTCACGGTTCTGGGTCAGAGAGACTGAGATCTAGATCAGAAGCTTTTCCAGTCCCTGTTCGGGCGCCAAATTGAGAAGGTCTGGTCTAGCTCCTCTTGTCAGAAATCAGCAAAAGTCCTTGCCCCACGTTGGGCGCCAAATGTAGCATGCTGTCGTCTCCAGAAGCTGCCGGATCACTCTCTGGGAAGAGATCTGCTGTGTCTTCTACTCAAATCTCTCAGACAGATTCTTCTTCCTGTAGTGAACCGTTGTCTCCAGGCAGTTGCTATTAACTCTTGTCCTTAGAAGTGACTTCCCTTCCTGCATAGAGCCCCATCAAGCCTGATGCAATGCAGAGTCTTCTTATTGAATCTCCTCCAGCTCTTATCCTTCTCCAGGCAGACTCACTTTCCAGGCCCACTGTTGCTTTTTATCCTCCCAGAGAATGGGCGTGGGATAATGCAAGGGCTTCTGGGAAGAACCACCTCAGCCAATGAACCTGCTCCTTCCATCAAGTCAACCTGAGTTCTCACCTTGTAATTGTCCAAACAACCTTTCTCACCTAGTAATCCTAACAGGAAGATATTTTCTTTGCATAACAATTCTTTAGAATTATTTTTCTTAAATAGGATACTGAAAGACATGTGAAATATGGTTCAATAAATCAAAACAAAACAAAACAAAAAAATTAAAAGTCTTTACAAGTTCTCAGGAAAACCCCTCATGAATGCAGAAAGGTATCCTTATGCCAATGTTTTTATAAAAAAATATATATTTCACTGAGTTGAAGACAATCAGTTGGGGAATGGTTGAATAAGTTATGGTATATAAATGTTATAGAATATTATTGTTCTATAGAAATGATCAGTAGGATGATTTCAGAAAAGCCTGGCGAGACTTAAATAAACTAATGCTAAAAGAACAGCAACAAGAAGATTATGTGGTGATCAGCTGTGATGGACATGGCTCTTCTCAACAACAAAGTGATTCTGGCCAATTCCAAAAAACGTGATGGAGAGGACTTCAGGGACTGAATGTAAATCATAACATATTATTTTCATTTTTTTGTTCTTGTTTGCTTTTTGTATTTTTCACATATTTTCCTTCTAGATCTGATTTTTCTTGTGCTGTATGATAAATCTGGAAATATGTATAGTAGAATTGAACATGTTTAACCCATTAGATTATTGGCTGTTTAAGGGAGGACAGTGAGGGAAAAGGAGGGAAAAAATTTTAGAACACAAGGTTTTGCAAAGGTGAATGTTGAAAACTCTTGGTGTGTATTTTGAAAATAAAAATCTATTATTAAAAAAGACAACTGTTTCAGTCGTTGCTTTGCAGGGTCAGTCTTTAGGTAATACAGTTGATAGAGACTTGAACCTGGAGTCAGGAAGACTTGAGAACAAATCTTGTCTCAAACACTTTCTGGTTATGCTCCTTGAGTATGAAACTTAACTTAAAAGTTTTGTCTTTTTTTTTTTTTTATATATACCTCAATTTTCTCATCTGCAAAATGGGTGTAATTAATAATAATAATTTCTCCTGGGTTTGTTGTAAGCATAAAAAAAGGAGATAATATTTGTTAAGTGCTTTTCCAACTTTAAATAACTATCACCTTATCATTAATTAGTCTTTTGCTAAAAGGCATTTTAAAAAACAGCCTTATCTAATAAACTGAAACACAAGTATAGAAAGAAAGAAAGAAGCTTGTTAGAGCATAAAAGTAACAATTACATTCTGGTCAAGATCTAGTGAATTTGAAGATGAGACTCGAAAACTTCTTAGGAAAGGGGTTGGTTATCATTTTCATGTTGTGTCCCATAGATCCAAAAAGAGATACAAGTGACTTCCTGCAATGTTCCGTTCATTAACAGTGACTGCAAAGTTACCTCAGCACTACCAAGTTGGAATAACATTCTGAAGACAATCATATGCACTTGGAATTTTTCCAGTAGGTCAGAATTATGGAAATGACTGAGAGAAAGTAATTTCTGCTGATTTACCGTGATAATTTATGAGACTCAAGGGCCCTCCACAAGCTTCATTCCCTTCCAGTAAGTGGTATAATGCTCTTCAAGTAACTACAGAATGAAACGAATGAACATATTCAGTAAAGACTTCTAAAAGTGATTGTTTTTTTAAGGAAACACTACTTGCTGAGAACACCTGCACTTCTTCACTTCAAAATATTTTTAAAAGATGTGCATTTCTCACATTGTTAAGGAGGAAAAGAGAGTAACAGAGCAAAGAATGGAATGCTGAAGAGCTGATTTTTTCTAAACTGGCATCTTTAGGGCATGCTAAACCAGCAGATTCTATTTTCCATAATGGTATAGATGATATTGTGTGTGTGTGTGTGTGTGTGTGTGTGTGTGTGTGTGTGTGTGTGTATGTGTGTGAGACCAAGACCAAGAAAATTTTTTTACAATCTTTCTATATCAAAGGTCTATAATTACATTGCTGTGGAAACTCTCCATGATCATAATCTATCAAAAACTTAGTAAATAATTCTTAGTTTCCTGAGGCTCAAAAACACTGATATACCTATGATCAGTTTCTTACTATGAAAACTAAGATTTGAATTCAGATTTTCCTGAAAGAATGAGTAAAGCATTTATTTTCTGTGAAGCATTTTGCTAAATACAAGATAAATAAATAGAAAAGCAAGATAATCCTTGCTTTCAAGAAGCTCACATTATAAAAGTTATAAAAAGTTTCAACTGAAAGTTAGAAGGATAAATTTCATTGTCCTTAGGCAAAGCAATAATACAGATAGTATTTTGTTTTTTTTTTTTTTGTTTTTTAATACCACTTCCACTGATAAAATAATATATTTCTGATTTGACTGGATCAAAAATTCTGATTACAAAGCCTTTCTTTTTCCAGATGTGTCCATTAGCTCTTTGAGGAGAAATTGTTAGGCTGAATATCCACAGGAATTGCTATCCAGGATGAGAATTGAAGGGACTGAGCAGGAATTATTCTTCCCACATCCCTTAGGCTCAGCATTTTAAGAAAGATGGTAATCAAGGTGATGGTGGTGGTTTTTTCAATAGTCCTTTCTTCATTATACTGTACATCATGCGATACTGCCTCTGCCACTTTATTAATTGAAACTAAATATAGTTCTTTGACGATTGCACCCATTGCCTAAGATAGCACCAACTTATCTATGACATATCCCGATGCTCAGGATAGTAAATATGTTGTCGAACATTGAGGTTCCACATGAATTTTATAGAGACCAAGCCTTACATCCATAGAGGGAAAAAATTTATTTATTCATAAATAAATTCATTTATTCATAAAACAGAGTCAAAGAAAAGATCTAAGAGGGTTTTGCTCAGTCATTTTTCAGTCATGTCCAACTTTTCATGAACTCATTTTGGTTTGTCTTGGCAAAGATACTGTAGTGCTTTTTCATGTCCTTTTCTAACTCATTTTACAAATAAGAAAACAGAGGCAAATAGACTGAAATGATTTGCCCAGGATTACAGTTAGTAAGTGTCTGAGGCAAAATTTGAATTCAGGAAGATGAGTCTCCATAATTCCAGCACTCTATCCCCGTGCTGTACCTACCTATCCAAGAGGCTTTTGAAGATACTTTTTTATTAAAGATTTTTATTTTCTTTTTTTAAATTAATTTTATAATTATAACATTTTTGACAATACATATGAATAGGTAATTTTTTACAACATTATCCCTTGTACTCCCTTCTGTTCTGAATTTTCCCCTCCTTCCTTCCAACCCCTTCCCTAGATGGTAGGCATCCCCATACATATTAAATATGTTACAGTATATCCTAGATACAATATATATGTGCAGAACAAAATTTTGTTGTTGTTGTTACAAAGGAAGAATTGCATTCAGAAGGTAAAAATAACCTGGGAAGAAAAACAAAAAATGCAAAACACTGGGAAATGAGTATTCCTTCTTTGGGTATAGCTGTTCTGTCCATCATTGATCAGTTGGAATTGGATTAGCTCTTCTCTATGTTGAAGATATCCACTTCCATCAGAATACATCCTCATACAGTATCATTGTTGAAGTGTATAATGATCTCCTAGTTCTGCTCATCTTACTCAGCATCAGTTGATGTAAGTCTCTCCAAGCCTCTATATATTAATCCTGCTGGTCATTTCTTACAGAACAATAATATTCCATAACATTCATATACCATAATTTACCCAACCATTCTCCAATTGATAGACATCCATTCATTTTCCAGTTTCTAGCCACTACAAAAAGGACAGCCACAAACATTTTGGCACATACAGGCCCCTTTCCCTTATTTAGTATTTCCTTGGGATATAATCCCAATAGCAGCAATGCTGGGTCAAAGGGTATGCACAGTTTGATAACTTTTTGGGCATAATTCCAGGTTGCTCTCCAGAATGGTTGGATTCTTTCACAACTCCACCAACAATGCATCACTGTCCCAATTTTCCCACATCCCCTCCAACATTCATCATTATTTATTCTTGGAATCTTAGCCAATCTGACAGGTATGTAGTGGTATCTCAGAGTAGTATTAATTTGCATTTCTCTGATCAATAGTGATTTGGAACACTCTTTCATATGACAGAAATAGTTTCAATTTCATCTTCTGAAAATTGTCCATATCCTTTGACCATTTATCAATTGGAGAATGGCTTGATTTCTTATAAATTAGTCAATTCTCTGTCTATTTTGAATATGAGGCTTTTATCAGAATCTTTAACTGCAAAAATGTTTTCCCAATTTGTTACTTCCCTTCTAATCTTGTTTACATTAGTTTTGTTTGTACAAAAGCTTTTTAATTTCATGTAATCAAAATTTTCTATTTTGTGATCAATAATGATCTCTAGTTCTCCTTTGGTCACAAATTCCTTCCTCCTCCACAAGTCTGAGAGGTAAACTATCCTATGTTCCTCTAATTTATTTATGATCTCATTCTTTATGCCTAAATCATGGACCCATTTTGATCTTACCTTAGTATGTGGTGTTAAGTGTGGGTCCATGATGGGTTTCTGCCATACTAATTTCCAATTTTCCCAGCAGTTTTTGTCAAATAATGAATTCTTATCCCAAAAGTTGGGATCTTTGGGTTGTCAAACACTAGATTGCTATTTTTATTCACTATCTTGTCCTGTGAATCTAACCTATTCCACTGATCAATTAGTCTATTTCTTAGTCGATACCAAATGGCTTTGGTGACTGCTGTTTTATAATATAGTTCTAGATCAGGTACAGCTACGCCACCTTCATTTGATTTTTTTTTTTCATTACTTCCCTTGAAATTCTTGACCTTTTGTTTTTGTTATTATTTTTTCTACGTCATTAAAATAGTTTCTTGGCAGTCTAATTGGTATAGCACTAAATAAATAGATTAGTTTAGGAAGTATTGCCATCTTAATTATATTCAATCGGCCTATCCAAGATTACTTAATGTCTTTCCAATTATTTAAATCTGACTTTATTTTTGTGGCAAGTGTTTGGTAATTTTGCTCATATAATTCCTGACTTTCCTTTGGTAGATATATTCCCAAATATTTTATACTCTCAACATTTGTTTGGAATGGAATTTCTCTTTGTATGTCTTGCTGTTGAATTGTGTTGGTAATGAATAAAAATGCTGAGTATTTAAGTGGATTTATTTTGTATCCTGCAATTTTGCCAAAGTTCTGAATTATTTCTAATAGCTTTTTAGCAGAGTCTTTGGGGTTCTCTAAGTATACCATTATATCATCTGCAAATAGTGATAGTTTGATTTCCTCATTACCTACTCTAATTCCTTTAATCTCTTTCTCAGCTCTTATTGCCAAGGCTAGCGTTTCTAGTACAATATTGAATAGTAATGGTGATAGTGGGCAACCTTGTTTCACTCCTGATCTTACTGGGAAAGGTTCCAGTTTATCGCCATTACTATGATGTTTACTGACGGTCTTAAATATATGCTCCTGATTATTCTAATGAATAGTCCATTTATTCCTATACTCTCAAGTGTTTTTAGTAGGAATGGATGTTGGATTTTATCAAATTCTTTTTCTGCATCTATTGAGATGATCATATGGTTTTTGTTAATTTGGTTATTGATATAGTCGATTATGGTAATAGTTTTCCTAATATTGAACCAAAACATTTTTATTTTCAAAACATATGCATGGGTAATTTTTCAACATTGATCTTTACAAAACCTTGTGCTCCAAATTTGCCCCTCCTTCCCCCCACTCCCTCCCCTAGATAGCAAGTAATCCAAAATACGTTAAAAATATATGTTAAATCCAATATAAGTATACAAATCTGATCCAAAAGGGAAAAAATGAGAAAGAACCAAAATGCACACAAATAACAAAAAAAAAAAAAAAAAAAAAAAAAAAGTAAAAATGCTATGTCGCGATCCACAGTCAGTTCCCATAGTCCGCTCCTCTCTGAGTGTAGATGGCACTCTTCAACACAATAGCATTGGAAGTGGCCTCAATTATTTCATTGTAAAGAGTCAAGTCCATCAGAATTGATTATCATACAATCTTGCTATTGCCATGTATAATGATCTCCTGGTTCTGCTCATTTCACTCAGCATCACTTCATGTAAGTCTCTCCAGGCCTCTCTGAAATTATGGTCATTTCTTACAGAATAATGATATTCCATAATATTCATATACAATAATTTATTCAGTCATTCTCCAATTGAGGAGCATCCACTTAGTTTCCATGTTTTTGCCATTACAAAGAAGGCTCCCAAAAACATTCCCTTCTTTAAGATTTTTTGTGAAATAAACCCTGTAGAAACATTGCTGGATCAAAGAGTGTACACAGTTTCATAGCCTTTTGAGTATAATTCCAAATTGCTCTCCAGAATGGTTGGATACATTCATAATTCCACCAACAATGTATTGGGCTCCCAGTTTTCCTTCATCCCCTCCAACATTTATTATTATTTTTTCCTGTCATCTTAGCTAATCTGAGAGGTGTGTAGTGATATTTCAGAGGTGTCTTAATTGCCATTTCTCTGATCAATAGTTACTAAGAGCATATTTTCATATGACTAGAAATGGTTTTAATTTCTTGAACTTTTAAAAAATAGCAGAAATACTTTTTTTGTTGTTTGTTTGCTTTTTGTTTTCTTTCACATTTTTCCCTTTGTAATCTGATTTTTCTTGTACAGCATGGTAATTGTGGAAATATGTATAGAAAAATTGCACATGTTTTACATATATTGGATTACTTGCTATCTAGAGGAGGAGAAGTGAGGGAATGAAGGACAAAAAAAGGAACACAAAGTTTTGTAAGGGTGAATGTTTAAAACTATCTGTGCATATAATTTGAAAATATAAGTTATTAAAATTGTTTTACATGTAACTGAAAAAATAAATATATATGTAGGCTTGAAGTTCTTTAATTATTGAATCAAAAGACTAAGATAGTGGAAAGCTATATGAGTCAAGTGTAAACATAGAATATTACATTTGGGAAATACATTAAAAAACATCTTATATAATTTATATTTAGGAAATTAAGGACTAGATTATATAAAATTGCCCTGTATCACACAACTAATTTAAGTGAATCACTCTGAGCATGGAAGTTTTTGGATAATATAACAATTCCGTTTATTGATAAATAAGTAGCCAATGCCTGAATATATATACTGACTTCTTTAAGGCTATTCCCTTCCCAACCAGGCTTCCATTTACATTTTACTGGAAACACCATCAGTCAAGTTCATGTAGTTCTCATTTCCCTTCTATTTCCCTATTCTCATATGCTCTCTTAGCATAAAACTCCCATACAAATCTTTAGCTAAGGATTTTCTTCGATGAGGTTGATGTACAGGAATGTACTATTCCTAAACTTAGTAGAAACTGCTAACATGTGGTCCCAAGAGCTAGGACAAATGTTGACCTGACACATAATTAATACCCCTTGAATGATCTAATATACTTTGACCAGATATACCTAGTAACAGTGTATAAAAAACTCCTCCTCTTCCCCCATCTTAATCATAATTCCTGTTTTGTTCATCTTTCTTTCTTTCTTTTTTTCTTTTTTTTTTTTTTTTTTTTTTTTTTTTTTTTTTCCTGAGGCTGGGGCTAAGTGGCTTGTCCAGGGTCACGTAGCTGGGAAGTGTTAAGTGTCTGAGACCAGATTCAAACTTGGGTCCTCCTGAATTCAGGGCTGGTGCTCTATCCACTGTGCCACCTAGCTGCCCCAATTTGTTCAACTTTCTAAGCATTTTATGACCATATGGAGATGTTATCCTTGATATTTGTTAGAATGCATCTGATAACATTCCAGGGTCTACCAAGCAAAACCATGACACTTTAAGTGACTTCACAGTTGCAACTATCCTCTACCCAAAACCATGAACTTTCAGCTTTTGGGGAAGCCATAAAGAATGGACAACCCATAGAGACCTAACATCATTTCACTCATCATAGAATTTAGGTATAACCTTTACTTTCAAAAAACTCACACACAGAAGGGCTCTGAACAATAGTGAATTTTCTCCCTACTTTTTATAGACCCCAAATCCCAATTATTCAAAAAGCCCAAGAGTCCTCATGAAGAAACCTCTCAATACATTTTTTTTTTTTCTGGTCAGTTATTCTACCAGGCGAATTCTCAATGGTATTCCCACTGTTAGAAAGCAGATCTCAGGACCTAGAATGAATTACTTTAGAGACAAGGAAATAAAATCACGTGTTCAAATAAATGAAAATTTCAGAGAAGGTACTGAGAACCCCCAAAGTATTTCAGCCATGAAAAAAATAATTTAGAATGGATTTAGCAAGAAATTCTCTCCCAGCCCTATCAATAGCCTTCCCAGAAACCCATCCATTCCTCTCTCCACCAACTGAGGGTATGCTTATTGTTCCTTTCCCTGGGCGTGATGTGCACTCTAAAAGGTTAATTACATTCAGTCAAACCACATTCTTGCAGTCCCAGTTCTAAAAGTGCTATTTTGTTCATTTGATTTTGAAGCCACTGTGCTTGTTCTTCTGTGTTTATAAGGCTTTGGTGTTCATCAGTGCCAAGTGATATTCTGAAATGCCTGGGTGGGGGTATGTGTGTGATTTTGCGTGTGTGTGTGTGTGTGTGTGTGTGTGTGTGTGTGTGTGTGTGTGTGTGAAAGACAGAGAGAGACAGAGAGACACAGAAAGAGAGAGAGAGAGAGAGAGAGAGAGAGAGAGAGAGAGAGAGAGAGAGAGAGAGAGAGAGAGGGAGAGAGCATTTATCTATAATAGATCATTACCTCCTGAGAGAGCTGTGTTAAGAGTTTACAGAACAGAATACACCAACAAATATGTCATTATTAATGTCACTGCTCAGAAACCATTCTACCTGAAGGGGTCTACAATAAAAGCAGGCACTGGAGTCATCCCCTTGTGTGCCTGCCTGTGTTAAAACTTTCAAATCAAGTGCAAGGTTGGGCAAGATTTTTATTTTTTTTTTTTGTCTCCTGAAGCCAACAATTTGAAATCTTGCCATAGAAAATGAAAAGGATATTCTCAAGTATCCTGAAATGTAAACCTTAAGCTCAGAATGAGCTTTGAAAAAGACATTAAGTACCAAGCCCTGGAGAAAAAAAATCTCTCCCTGCCTTAATCCTTAAATTTGACTGTTTGGAGAAAAAGTCACCTGCCTAGAGGCCTAGCAGGTCAGGTCTTATAATAGGAAAAAATGAATCCAAAGAACAGAGCCCTTCCCAGAATAGACATAAGGTCATGTCACAGAAGTTACATTCAAGGAGAAGTTAAAGCTATCATAACTTTCGTTTTCTCCTGTAAAATCCAAGAGGAAGAGGGGTTAGAAATTCTGTTCCTAATAAATGGGTCTCCCTGTAGTTTTCATTCATAGCTCCAAGCAATACTGATTAGCGTATGTCCCGGGTAAAAAACCACAGGTAATGTTCAAGCCTGGAAGGCACTTTTTAAAATGGACACTGACAAATATCACATTACCAAACAAGAGTATCAGAATGGTAAAGGATCACACTATAGACATACTGAGATTTAGACAGGTCAACTAAGAGTTCAATCTTTACTTTTTCTGGAAAAATAAACTGAGGCCCAGTTTTTTTGTTTTTTTTTTTTGTTTGTTTGTTTGTTTTTAATTGAGAAACCATGGCATTTAGAAAAAGCTAATGGAATTTAGAATATTTAGGCTGATAGGAAAAATAAATTTAAAGCTTCACTGAACTCCCTATCTTGCCATTCCAATTAATGTAGTCTTTTGGGGGCATAGGAGAAAGGACAATCAATGAAATCTACCCCAAAATCTATGCTACAAATGAACAAAGAAAATACCAAAGAGGATTTTGAGTGACAAAATCTTCAGGAAAAAAAATCACAGTGGATCATTTTTTTCACTGGGACAGCTTAGGAAGACAATAAAAGAGGTATTTGGACAATGGGATTGTTGCTAAATGAAAGCATGACATGGTAGAAGAACATCATGGACACTTTGGAAGTGTAACAAAGGGCAGCAGCAGAGCTCAGAGATAATAAGGGTCCTGAATACCTGGCTAGAAAGAGATCTCAAGGGAACCTTGCACTACCACTAGGAGCAAGATTGGTGCTATTTGGCTGCTCTATCATCTAATACAAAGCTTCATTTCACATTTCCAATCAGGTGAAGAGTAATTATAATCATGAAGAAGCAGGGCTTCTACCTGAATAAATACAGAGTACAGATGGAAGGTAGCTACCAGAACTATATGTGGATAGCCTCATACACCATACTGGAGGAGTCAAAAACTTACAGGGCCTAAATATAGATAGAGGTGTAAAAACAGAAGCATATTAAAAAAAAAAAAAAAAAAAAGACAGTCATTCCCTCTACACTCCAATATGCCATTTTCCAAGAAGAACAGAACCCATTTTTAACATAAAATCCAAAGTTAAAAAAAAAAATAAAGCCTGAAATAAGCAAATAAAAAAGAGAGGATAAGAAAAAGAAGAAAAAATATATAAAATGCAAGCATGGTCTGGGAAGCTCAAGACACAAATTCAGAAATATTTAACAACTTGAAAAGTTCTACCAGCAAAGCTGCAAAATTAAAAGAAAATGCAGAGTAAAAATAAGATCAACAAGAATTCCTAAAAGAGATAAAGCAAAAAATATTTTAAAGAGACAAAAAAAGATTTTAAAAATCAGATAACCATGATAATAAAAATGTAAAAATAAATGAAAGTTATGCAATAAAGTTATTAAAAGGAATTAACAGCTTGGTAAAATGGCCCAAAAGTATACCAAAAATAATTGCTCAAAAAACAGAAATGGCAAAATGATAAAAGAGACAAATCTCAATAAAGAAAATAAGTTGAAAATATAATTGGTCAAATGGAAACTAATGACTATGTGAAGGATCAAGAAAAAACAACAGAAAAAAAATAAAAATCCTGAAAAATAGAAGAAACTGTGAAATTTCATAGGAAAAGTAACTGGCATAGAAAACATATCAAAAAAAGTTCATTTAAGACTTATTAAACTGAAAGCCACGGTAAAAAAAAAAAAAAAAAAAAAAAAAAAAAAACTAGACATATTTTAAGAAATTTACAAGAAAAACTTCCCAGACATCGGAGAAGAAAAGAGTGAAATAGATACAGAAATAAATCAAGGGTCACCTTATGAAAGGGATCCTAAAATAAAAACTCCAGGAAAGATTATAACCATATTCCAGCACTCTCAATTCAAGGAGAAATTATTATAAACAGCTAGAAATAGACCATTCAAAGATTATAGACCTATAGTCAGGATTGCATAAGACTTAGCATCTATTGTTATAAAGGAACACAGGGCTTGTAATACAATAATTCAGAAAGCAAAGGAACTAGGAGTATAATCAAGGACCTTCAAAGATAGAAAGGGCTGTCAAGAACTTTTGAATAAAATATTAGAATTGAATAGGAAATTTGACATTCGTATAAAATAGAGAAGCATTAAAAGTTAAATACAAGTTAGAAAGTATAATAATATTAAACGGTGTAAATTCCACATTGAAGTTTTATTCATATACTCTTTAAAAAGTTTCTCATCATTAGGGATGATTTAGGAAAAATTATTTAGACAAAAGATATAAGTATGATGGATATGAAATAATTTCAAAAAAAGATTTAAAGGAATAAAAAAGGGATTCTGAAAGATACAATAGACAATAAAGTAATAGCAATACTAAAGTTATATATACTAAAATGGCAGAGCATTCAAATCTTCAAGGAAAAGCAAAATGGACCACAGAAAAAAATAATAAAATAATACTAATGGAAAACCTCAATTCACCATTTTCAGAACTAGCTAAATCAAAGTGTAAAAATAAAAAGAAACGGGATAAATTGCATTTTACAAAAGTTAGATATGTTAGATCTCTAGGAATAAGCAAAATAGGAATAGAAAAGGGGACACATTTATCTGAGTTACATATAGCACCTTCACAAAATTTAACACCTAATAAACATAAAAGAAAAATTAAAATATCAAAATAATCTTTTCAGATAATAATGAGATAAAAATCACATTAAAATCATACTCTAAAGCAAAAAGAAAAAAACTAATGGAAAATTAAGTAATCTAATCCCAAATAATAAGCGAGTCAAAGAACAGAAAGAGAAAATATTTTTAATTGATATATTTTTTTTCCTTCTATTTTATTTTTTATTAAAGGTTTTTTATTTACAAAACATATGTATGGGTAATTTTTCAACACTGACCCTTGCAAAACCTGGTGTTCTAAATCTTCACCCTCTAGCCCCACCCCCTCACCTGGATGGCAGATAATCCAACACATGTAAAATATGTTCTGATATATGTTAAATACAATATATGTATATATATTTATACAGTTAACTTGCTGCACAAGAAAAATCAGAACAAGAAGAAAAAAAAACTGCAAAATAAAATAAAATGCAAGCAAACAACAACAAAAAGAGTGAAAATGCTATTTTATGAACCACACTCAATTCCCGCAGTCCTCTCTCTGGGTGTTGATGGCTCTCTTAATCACTTAACCATTTGAACTGGTCTGAATTATCTCATTGTTGAAGAGAGTCATGTTCATCAGAATTGATCATCATACAACCTTGTTTTGCCATATATAATGATCTCCTAGTTCTTCTCATTTCACTTAGCATCAGTTCATGTAAGTCTACCCAGGCCTCTCTAAAATCATCTTGCTGGTTGGAGAAATTTGATTAAATATAATATCAACAATGAGATGGCATATCAAAAAATGTTGATTTCAAGCAATTCATTACAAGAAAAAAATGCTTATCTACCAAGACATCAATAAAAGAAAGAAAGAATAGGTCAATATACTGAACATGCCACTTAAAAAAAAATAGGAAAATCTCCAAGTGAATACCAAAATAAAAATCCTGAAAATCAAACTAAAGATTAATAAAATTTAAATTTAAATAAAGATGAATAAAAATAAAACTATTTAGTAGTTGACTTTAGTCAATTAAACCATTGACTAATTAAAAAAAATTTCCAGCATCAAAAATGAAGAGAAAATAATTGTTGAAGATACAATTAAATAAAACTGATCATCATAAAGGTATTTAAAAGGAATATATTTAGACAAAGGGCATGGGTATAATTCTATTATGTTGGGAAAATTTCCCCCAAAAATGGAAGGATGAGAAAAAATACAATAGACAATTAAGTAATAGTAATACTAGCATTTTGTGTACCAAATGGCAAAGCATCAAGATCTTCAAGGAAAAGTGAAATGGGTCAAAATGACCATGTACTACGATCTATGAGATTTAGGCCAATAATGCAAGATTGGTTCAACATTACAAAAACAATAAGCAAAATTGACCATACATAACAAAAAACAATAAATACAGAAAAAGCTCAAGACACACTCCTGTTTAAAACACAAGAAAACATAGGAATAATTGAAGTTTCTTTTGATAAGAAGCATTAATTTAACTCCAAGAATGGACATTTTCTCTAATAAAGATATACCAAAAGCCTTTTCAATGAGATCAGAAATAAATCAAGGACATACACCATCAACATTATTGTTCAATATTGTACTAAAATGCTAATTATAATAATAAGAAAAGGAAATTGAAGGAAAATAGGTAACAAGTAAATGAAACTATCACTCTTTACAAATGAAATAATACTAAACTTAGAGAATCCTAGGGCTTAGAATTAGAATAGATATAGTACATACAAAGATAAACACAGTAACTTAGTGTTTGATAAACCCAAATTATTAGAACAGAACTCATTATTTTTATAAATTTCCTTGGAAATTTGAAAAAAAAAAAAAAAAGAAAGCCTGGCAAAAATGAGGCATAAACCAACAATTAACACTGTATAGCAAGGTCAAAATAGGCAAAATATTTCAACATGAAGGATTATATAATAAGCAAATTATGGAACATGGGGAAAATACTTGCCAAATCTATGGTGTGGATAAGATAGCACAAAACAAGAGATGGAAAGATTGACAATGGAACAAAATGGATAATTTTAATTAAACACAATTAAAAAGATTTTACACAGAGGGACAGAACCAAGATGGGAGAGATGAGACATTTCTTTTTCTGAGTCCTCCCTGAAATCCCTCAAATTACCAGCAAATCAAGCCTCTGAACTAGTTTTGGAATGACAGAACACAAATATTTGGAATTTAACAAATTTCCAACAGAAGATAATTTGGATGCTTACTTGCATAAAAGAGAGAAAGAAAAGATCCATAAATTGGGCTTGCAACTAAAAAAGCTAGAAAAAGAACACATTGAAAAGCCCCAATCAAATACTAAACTTGAAATTCTAAAAAGAAAAGGAGAGGTCAATAAAACTGTAAGTAAAAAAACAAAACAAAACAAAAAAACTATTGAATAAATAAATAAAACTAAGAATTAGTTTTATGAAAAAAAAAAAACAATGAAATAGATAAACCTTTAGTGAATTTGATTGGAAAAAGGAAAGAGGAAAATCAAATTGTTAGTCTCAAAAATGAAAAAGCAAAACTATCAAACTATCCATCAATGAAAAGGAAACTAGATCAATTATCAGGAGTTACTTTGCCCAACTTTATGCCAATAAATTTTACAACCTAAGTGAAATGGAGGAACACCTACAAAAATGTAGATTTCCCTGATTAACAGAAGAGGAAATAAATTACTTAAATAGTGTCATTTTAGAAAAAAGAAATAGAGCAATCTATAAATCAACTCCCTAAGAAAAAATCACCAGGACCAGATGGATTTACATGTGAATTCTACCAAACATTTAAAGAATAATTAAATCCAATGCTATATAAACTTCTTGAAAGAATTGGGAATGAAGGACTCCTACCAAATTCCTTTAATGAAACAGACATGGTACTGATACCTAAACTAGGTAGGACAAAAGTAAAAAAACAAAATTAAAGACCAATCTTCATAATGAATATTGATGCAAAAATCTTAAATAAAATATTAGCAAAAAGATTACAGATAATTATCCTCAGGATAATATACCATAGCCAAGTAGTATTTAATGTTGACTATATTAAGTTAAAAAGTTTTTGTACAAACAAAACTAATGCAGACAAGATTAGAAAAAAAAGCAATAAACTGGGAAAACATTTTTACATCTAAAGGATCTAATAAAGGCCTCATTTCAAATTTATGATACTTCAAGCCAATTCTCCAATTGATAAATGGTCAAAGGATATGAACAGACAATTTTCAGATGAAGAAATTGAAACTATTTGTAACCACATGAAAAGGTGGCTACAAATCATTATTGATCAGTGAAATGCAAATTAAGACAACTCTGAGATACCACTACACACCTGTCAGAATGTCTAAGATGACAGGAAAAGATAATGCTGAATGTTGGAGGGCATGTGAGAAAACTGGGAATGGATACAAGCATTTTGGAGAGCAGTTTGGAACTATGTTCAAAAAGTTTTCAACCTATGATCCAGCAATGTCTCTACTGGGATTATATCCCAAAGCAATCTTAAAAGAGGGAAAGGGACTCACATGTGCAAAAATGTTTGTGGCAGCCCTCTTTGTAGTGGCAAGCAACTAGAAACTGAGTAGATGCCCATCAATTGCATTCTCACTCTCTCTGTTGTCATTTCCTTGCATTTTATTTTCTTTCTCAGTTTTTGATAATTTGGAAGCTCTTCAGAAAAAAAAAAAAAAAAAAACAAACTTTTTCAATTGGGCAGGGAGAGAGGCGGATTGAGTGCAGGCAGCCTTGAGGAAATCTGAGTGTGGAGTACCAGGGTGGTATAATGTCCCCTGCACTGGGGAATCTACATGAAGGGATCTACAGCAGTTGGCTACTCTGTCCTGATTGCAAGCCAGTAGATCAGCAATTTAGTTATAAGATAACCAAAAGAAACACAAAAGGCAAATAGTGAGCCCCTAAACCCTAGAATATTCAGGACTTAGCCATGCTCACCTAGCACCAGATGTTAGTCAGTATTGACCCAGTGCAGCCACTACTGCTTATAAAGCATAGACAATCTCCCATTTGCCTTAAAAGCAGACCTCTAGCTTTTTTAAAAAAGAAATAAGCCAAAACAACTCTGACCATTTGTAATATTCTTAGTTAAAATGTAATATTCTCTGGGAGCAGCTTTCATTTCAATTCAGTAATTACCCCAAATGCAGCCAGGTAATAAAATCCAAATCCTTAATTGTCTCTTTCCTGAGGCCCAATTAGCTTTCCTAGAGGCTTTCTGTAGTCTTGGTTCTGAGAGTTTGAGCTCTGCCTTCTGAAACTCCCCATCTGAATCCTGGCTTCTGAATCTCCCAACTGCCTTTTCTGGCTTCTGAATTTCCCAACTGAATCCTCCTTGAGGATCCTAGCTTATTTATGCTCTCTTAAAGGTATGAATCTTGTAGAACTCTAGTAAATACTAAGTACATGTAATGAACTAGAGAACTGTTAAGTCCCATGCTATATTAGATAAAGTCCACTGATTTATACCTTCTTTCTAGTTCTGGCACATAACAACTATTGATAGTTTTTTTTATGGAGAAAGAGAAGAACAGATTTAAAAACCTGAGGACACTAAAAGCAGACTGTCTCTATATGACGCTTCAAAAGATGATATGAATTGGTCCCCATATCATAAGGCTCTCTTTGAAAAATTCAAAAGGGATCTCAAAAGAGAGTTAGAAGAAAACTGAAAAAAGGAAATGAGAACTTTGCAAAAGGGTTTGGAAAAGAAAACACATAAATTATCTGAAGAGAACTCCTTACAAAATGGATTACTCAAAATGGAAAAAGAAAACAACTCCTTAAAAAACAGAATTTGTGAAATGGAAAAAAAAATCCATAAAAAACCCAACTTATTTAAAAATTCAATTGACCAAATACAAAAGGAGCTAAAAAAGATAACTGCAGAAAATAATTCACTAAAAATTAGAACTGAACAAATGGAAATGAATAACTCAATGAGACATCCAGAATCAGTCAAACAAAACAAAAAAAAAAAAAAAAAAAAAAAAAAAAAAAAAAGGAAAAAAATAGAAGGAAATTAAAATACCTCATAGAAAAAGAAGCAGACTTGGAAAGTAGATTTAAGAGAGACAATCTAAAAATTATTGGACTTCCTGAAAACCATGATTAAAAAAAAACAAAAACAAACAAACAAACAAACAAAATGGACATTGTCTTTCAGAAAATCATCAAGAAAAACTGTCCTGGTGTCCTAGAATCAGAGGTAGAATACCCATTAAAAAAACCTGAAAGAGAAATGAAAACTTCAAGGTATATTGTAGTTAAATTACAGAATTACCAAATCAAGGGAAAAATATTGCAAGCATCCAGAAAGAAACAAGTCATATATCAAGGAGTCATAATAAAGATTACCCAGGACCTAGGAGCTTCCACCTTAAAGGAATGAGGGTCCTGGAATCTAATATTCTGAAAGGCAAAGGAACTTGGATTACAGCCAAGAAACATTGAGCATTGTCTTTCAGGCAAGAAGATGGACATTCAATGATACAGATGAATTTCATTTATTTCTGATGAAAGAACCAGAGCTGAGCAAAAAAAAAAAAAAAAATTACTTTCAAATATAGATATCAAGAAAAACATAAAAAGATAAAAAGGAAAGAACTCTTGAGCACTATATCTCTGTTATAGGTATACTTAGAGAAAGGAGGTATACTTTGATTTTACTATCAAAATAGAAAAAAGAAATGAGAAAAATATAAAAAATATAAAATGCAGAAAACTAGAGAAAATTGCAGAAAGAAATGTAAAAAAGAAACTAGAGGTGGAAATGGTATTGTACTAGAATAAGAGGAAAATGTAGGTAAAAGGACAGAAATTATATCTCATGAAGAGACTAAGAAGACCTAGTATAATTGATGTAAAGAAGGGAGGGATATGAACATTGTATGAATCTTATTCTCATCAGGTTTGGCTCAAAGAGAGAATATTAGACAATTTGGTTTCATAGAGACATTACTATTGATCAGATAAATGCAAATTAAGACAACTCTGAGCCTCTCTGAAATCTTCCTGTTGGTCATTTCTTACAGAAAAATAATATTCCATAACATTCGTATACCATAACTTATTCAGCCATTCTCCAATTGCTGGGCATCTACTCAGTTTCTAGTTTCTTGACACTACAAAGAGGACTGCCATAAACATTTTTGCACCTCTGGGTCCCAGTAAAAACCCTGCTGGATCAAAGGGTATATATAGTTTGATAACTTTTTGAGCATAGTTCCAAACTGCTCTCCAGAATGGTTAGACCCTTTCACAGTTCCACCAACAATGCTTCAGTGTCCCAGTTTTCCCACATCCCCTTCAACATTCAGCATTATCATTTCCTGTCATCTTAGACAATCTGAGAGGTTGTATAGTGATATCTCAGAGTTGTCTTAATTTGCATTTCTCTGATGAGTAGTGATTTGGAGCAACTTTTCATGTGACCACAAATAATTTAAATTTCTTC
Organism: Sminthopsis crassicaudata; assembly: GCF_048593235.1. Lineage (NCBI taxonomy): Eukaryota > Metazoa > Chordata > Mammalia > Dasyuromorphia > Dasyuridae > Sminthopsis > Sminthopsis crassicaudata. Next base: position 505,555,048 of record NC_133619.1, read on the forward strand.
ATCTAAAATTGTCTATTAATATATTTTGACCATTTATTAATTGGAGAATGGCTTGAACTATTATAAATTTGAGTCAATTATCTTATATATTTTAGAAATGAGGCCTTTATCAGATCCTTTAGTTATAAAAATATTTTCCCAATTATTGACAGTTTTCTGCCATACTAGTTTCCAATTTTCCCAGAAGTTTTTGTCAAATTGTGAATTCTTATCACAAAAGATGGGACTTTTCATTTTGTCAACTAGATTGTTATAGTCATTGGCTATTTTGTTCTTTGAGCATAATTTATTCCACTAATCAACTAGTCTATTTATTAGCCAGTACCAAATGGTTTTGAGGACTACTGCTTTATAATATAGTTTTACATCCTGGTACAGCTAGGCCACCATCATTTACTTTTGTCTTCATTAATTCCTTTGAAATTCTTGACTTTTTGTTCTTGCAGATGAATTTTGTTGTTATTATTATTTTTTTTTTAGTTCAATAAAATAGTTTCTTAGGAGTTTGATGGCCAATTGAATTTTTAAAGGAGTTGTTTGTTCATTGGATTTTTACTCATTTCAACAATTCTATTTTTAAGGAGTTATTTTTTTCCATTTCAACAAATTTATTTTTTTTAAAAGTTCTGTTCTTTTTTTATTTTCCATTTTGCTAACTTTATTTTTAAGGAGTTGGTTTTTTTCAGTCAAGTGGTAGCCATTTTTCTCCAAACTATCATAGCTCTCCTGTGTAGTTCTCATTTCTTTCTTTCCATTTTTCCTCTATCTCTCTTTTAAGATACTTTTTGAACTCTTCAAAGAGAGATTTTTGGGTTGAAGAATAGTTCATATCCCCCTGTGAGGATTCACCTGCTGGCATTTTGCCTTTGCTTTCTTCTGGGTTTGAGCTCTTTTCTTCCCTGTCTCCATAGTAGCTCTCTTTTGTCAGAGCTCTTGGTCTGTATGAAGAATACTTAATTAATGCTTAAATAGTCCCATTTCAGAAAAAGAAATAGAACAAGCAACTCCCCAGGAAAAAATCCCCAGGACCAGGTGGATTTACATGTGAATTCTACCAAACATTTAAAGAACAATTAGCCCCAATGCTATATAAACTATTTGAAAAAATAGGGAATGAAGGAATCCTACCAAACTCCTTTTATGACACAGACATGTTACTGATACCTAAAGCAGGTCGATCGAAAAACTGAGAAAGAAAATTATAGACCAATTTCCTTAATGAATATTGATGCTAAAATCTTAAATAAGATATTAGCAAAAAGACTTCAGAAAAATCATCCCCAGGATAATACACTATGATCAAGTAGGATTCATACCAGGAATGCAGGGCTGGTTTAATATTAGGAAAACTATTAGTATAATTGACCATATTAATAATCAAATTAATAAAAACCATATGATCATCTCAATAGATGCAGAAAAAGCATTTGACAAAATCCAAAATCCATTCCTACTAAAAACTCTTGAGAGTATAGGAATAAATTGACTATTCCTTAGAATAATCAGGAGCATATATTTAAGACCGTCAGTAAGCATAATATGCAATAGAAATAAACTGCAACCTTTCCCAGTAAGATCAGGAGTGAAACAAGGTTGCTCACTATCACCATTACTATTCAATATAGTACTAGAAACGCTAGCCTCGGCAATAAGAGCCGAGAAAGAGATTCAAGGAATTAGAGTAGGAAATGAGGAAATCAAACTATCACTCTTTGCAGATGACATGATGGTATACTTAGAGAACCCCAAAGACTCTGCTAAAAAGCTATTAGAAATAATTCAGAATTTTAGCAAAGTGGCAGGACACAAAATAAATCCACATAAATCCTCAGCATTTTTATATATCACCAACAAAATGCAACAGCAAGAGATACAAAGAGAAATTCCATTCCAAACAAATGTTGAGAGTATAAAGTATTTGGGAATCCATCTACCAAAGAATAGTCAGGAATTATATGAGAAAAATTACAAAACACTTGCCACAAAAATAAAGTCAGATTTAAATAATTGGAAAGACATTCAGTGCTCTTGGATAGGCCAAGCGAATATAATAAAGATGACAATACTCCCCAAACTAATCTATTTATTTAGTGCTATACCAATCAGACTCCCAAGAAACTATTTTAATGACCTAGAAAAAATAACAACAAAATTCATGTGGAAGAATAAAAGGTCGAGAATTGCAAGGGAACTAATGAAAAAAAAGTCAGAGGAAGGTGGTCTAAGTGTACCTGATCTAAAGCTATATTATATAGCAGCAGTCACCAAAACCATTTGGTATTGGCTAAGAAATAGACTAGTTGATCAGTGGAACAGATTAGATACAAAGGACAAAAACGGGTACATCTGTAGAAATCTAATCTTTAACAAACCCAAGAATACCAACATTAGGGACAAAAATTCATTATTCGGAAGAAACTTTTGGGAAAACTGGAAATTAGTATGGCAGAAATTACATATGGATCCACACTTAACACCATATACCAAGATAAGATCAAAATGGGTCCATGACTTACGCATAAAGAATGATATAATAAATAAATTAGAGAAACAGAAAATAGTCTACCTCTCAGACCTGTGGAGGAGGAAGGAATTTATGACCAGAGGAGAACTAGAGATCATTTTTGATCACAAAATAGAAGATTTTGATTACATCAAACTAAAAACTTTCTGTACAAACAATACTAATGCAAACAAGATTAGAAGGGAATTAACAAATTGGGAAAATATTTTTAAAAGTAAAGGTTCTCAGAAGATCACTGTATACCTCAACAACGATACTGTATGAGGATGTATTCTGATGGAAGTGGAAATCTTCAACATAAAGAAGATCCAACTCACTTCCAGTTGATCAATGATGGACAGAGGTAGATACACCCAGAGAAGAAACACTGGGAGGGGAATGTAAATTGTTAGCACTAATATCTGTCTGCCCAGGTTGCATGTACCTTCGGATTCTAATGTTTATTGTGCAACAAGAAAATGATATTCACACACATGTATTGTACTTAGACTATATTGTAACACATGTAAAATGTATGGTATTGCCTGTCGTCGGGGGGAGGGAATAAGGGAGGGGGGGTAATTTGGAAAAATGAATACAAGGGATAATATTATAAAATATATATATATATATATATAATAAAAAAAATTTAAAAAAAAAAAAAAAAAAAACAAAAAAGAAAACTGTCATTATAATAATGTGATGCTTTCTTAGCACCCTTTTAAGGAGGATCATCAAGAGCTTGTCAGCTTTTATCCTTTGGAGAGAAAAGGGGATTTGCTTCGCAAGAAAGCGGCAAGGATCAGAGTGCAAGCAATTATCAAAGAATCAATCAATAAATAAATATTTATTAAGCACCTACAAAAAAAAAAAAAAAAAAAAAAAAAAAGTAAAGGTTCTGACAAAGGTCTCATTTCCAAAATATATAGAGAACTGACCCTAATTTATAAGAAATCAAACTGTTCTCCAATTGATAAATGGTCAAAGGATATGAACAGACAATTCTCAGATGATGAAATTGAAACTATATCCACTCATATGAAAGAGTGTTTCAAATCACTACTGATCAGAGAAATGCAAATTAAGACAACTCTGAGATATCACTACACACCTGTCAGATTGGCTAAGATGACCGGAACAAATAATGATGAATGTTGGAGGGGATGTGGGAAAACTGGGACACTGATACATTGTTGGTGGAGTTGTGAAAGAATCCAGCCATTCTGGAGAGCAATTTGGAACTATGCCCAAAAAGTTATCAAACTGTACATACCCTTTGACCCAGCATTGCTGCTATTGGGATTATATCCCAAAGAAATCCTAAAGAGCAGAAAGGGACCTGTATGTGCCCAATTGTTTGTGGCAGCTCTTTTTGTTGTAGCTAGAAACTGGAAGTTGAATGGATGCCCATCAATTGGAGAATGGTTGGGTAAATTATGGTATATGAAGGTTATGGAATATTATTGCTCTGTAAGAAATGACCAGCAGGAACAGAGAGGCTTGGAGAGACTTACATCAACTGATGCTGAGTGAAATGAATATAACCAGAAGATGGCTGTATACTTCAATGCTGTATGAAGAGGTATTCTGATGGAAGTGGATATCCTCAACATAAAGAAGATCCAACTCACTTCCAGTTGATCAATGATGGACAGAAATAACTACACCCAGAGAAGGAACACTGGGAAGTGAATGTAAATTGTTAGCACTACTGTCTATCTACCAGGTTACTTATACCTTCGGAATCTAATACTTAATGTGCAACAAGAAAATGGTATTTACACACATATATTGTATCTAGGTTATATTGTAGCACATGTAAAATGTATGGGATTGCCTGTCATCGGGGGGAGGGAATGGAGGGAGGGGGAGATAATTTGGAAAAATGAATACAAGGGATAATATTATAAAAAAAATTACTCAAGAATACTTAATTAAGTTAATAGAGAACCAGGTTTCTTGGTAATTCAGGAGCAGATCAATAAGTTCTTAAATATAGTAGAGTATACCTATCAGTGGATCTCTAAGGAAGAATGGATGGAGCCAGAGATGTGGAAGGTAGTGGGAGAGCAACTAAATAAATATTACCCGGCTATGAGTGCTTACTCAATCTTCAATGACACATCCCTTATGTACAATGTGATAAAATTGGCCTTAAGAAATCCCACATATAAGAAAAAAAAAAAAAAAAAAAGACAGCTTTTAGCATGGGGTGTCAAAAAAAGGAAATATGAGGAGAAAAATAAACAGAGTTTCATGCCCATAGCCACAGAGGGACAGAGCTAAGGAAGGCTTTTGTAGTATTTTGTTGATTTATAGTGTTTGTTGCTGCTCTGAAAGCTTTGAGAGGCATGGTGACTTGGGCAAGAAGGGAGATAAGGATTGTGATCTCAAAATACAGAACTCAAAAGAAGCATAAAAAGATAAAAATGAAAGAACTCTTGAGAACCATATAAGAAAGAAGTTAAGGTAAAGAGAATGTTTAAAAGTTAGGTATGATAGATCTTTAAAGAAAATTGAATGGAGACAGAAAGAAGTTTACATTTTTTCTCAGAAGTTCATGGAACCTATATAAACAATTGATCATGTATTAGGGCATAAAAACCTCAAAATCAAATGTAGAAAGACAGAAATAAATGCATTTTTTCAGATCATGATTCAATAAAAATCACATTCAATAAAAGGCCAGGAGAAAATAGACTAACAATTAATTGGAAATTAAATAATCTAATCCTTAAGACTGAATAGGTGAAACAATAAATCATAGCATCCAACTTCTTAGAGAAGTTAAGTGAGATGCAGTAAGAAATAGAGAGAAAAACTATTCTATTGGTATTTCAATCTTCCTCTGTCAGAACTAGATAAATCTGTCCAAAAAATAAATAAGAAAGGAGGTAAGATGAATAGAATTTTAGAAAAGTTAGGTACGTCATACTTTTGGAGAAATGAAAATGGAAATAGAAGGAATTATAACTTTTTCTCAATGGTACATGGAACCTACACACACACACACACACACACACACACACACACACACACACACACACACACAGACTATGTATTTGGGTATACAATCTCAAATCAAATGGAAAAAAGGCAGAAATAGTAAATGCATCTTTTTCAGATCATAATGCGATAAAAATTACACATAGTAAAGAGCCATGGAAAAATAAAACAAAAATTCATTGGAAACTAAACTAAATCTAATCCTAAAAAATGAGTGGGTTAAACAACAAATCATGATTAATAATTTCATCCAAGAAATAAGAATAATGAGACAACATACCAAAACTTATGGAAGGTAGCCATACCCAATTCTTAGGGGAAATTTTGTGTCTCTGCATGCTTAAATAAATAAAATGTAGAAAAGGAGGAACAATGAACTGGACGTGCAATTAAAAAAAAAAGTATTAAAAGAATAAATTAAAACCCCCAATTAAATACCAAATTAGAAACACTGAAAATAAAAGGAGAAATTACTAAAACTGAAGTAAGAAAACTATTGAACTAATAAACAAAACTAAGATTTGGTTTTATGAAAAAAAATAGATAAAACTGGTTAAATTGATTGTAAAAGGAAAGAAGAAAACTAAATTACCAGAATCAAAAATGAAAAGGGAGAACCAGCAATAAAGATAAAATTAAAGCAGTAATTAGGAGTTATTTTGTTCAATTGGTTGCCAATAAATCTGATAATCTAACTGTAATGAATGAATATTTAGAAAAATATAGATTGCTCAAATTAAGAAGTGAGGAAATAAATTACTTAAGTAGTCCCACTTTAGAAAAAAATAAATTGAACAAACCATTAATAGACTCCCTAAAGAAAAAAAATATATATATATCTTTGGACAAATGGATTTACAAGTGAATTCTGTGAAACATTTAAAGAAAAATTGATTCCAATATTATGTATGCTATTGGAAAAAAGAGGCAAAGAAGGAATCATACCAAATTCATTTTATTACATAGATATAGTGTTAATATTTAAACCAGGAAGGGCCCAAAACAGAGAAATAAAATTACAGACCAATTTTCCTAATGAATATCGATGCAAAAATCTTTATTTTATTAATGCTTTTTATTTTCAAAACATAAGCATGGATAATTTTTCAACATTGACTCTTGCAAAATTTTGTGTTCCAAATTTCCTCCTTCCCTTCACCCTTCCCCTAGATAGCAAGTAATCCAATATATGTTAAACATGTTTAAAAAATATGTTAAATCCAATATATGTATACATGTTTATACAATTGTCTTGTTGCACAAGAAAAATCAAAACAAACAGGAAAAAAATAAGAAAGAAAATAAAATGCAAGCAGACAACAATGAAAAAAATGAAAATGCTATGTTGTGAAGCAAACTCAGTTCCCACAGTCTCTTTCTGGGTGTAGATGGCTCTTTATCACAAGATCATTGGAACTGGCCTGAATCATCTCATTGTTGAAGAGAGCCATGTGCATCATAATTGATCATCGTATAATCTTGTTATTGCAATTATTATTTTCTGGAGGGTCTTCAGATGGGCCTTGGTCTCAGTAAAGAAGTAAAGGAGGACAGACCCACCATCACGAGGGTCTCTGTCTTCAAGTCTCTTCCATTCCTCCTTTAGGTCTGACTCTGACCTCTTAAATACTCTTATTACAATTACTCTATTCATCATACTAAGTATAAGCCAATCATATCAATAGAGAACCATTATTTGTTGTAAGATTATATCAATCATACTGAAATAGATAACTATTAATCACCATGCTAAACTAGATAACTATTGTCTTATCGATTCCATTGACTTAACACCTTGTTGTAAGAATCTTGGCCTCAAGTATATTTCTCAAGAGTTCTGGCCCATTACATATAATGATCTCCTGATTCTGCTCATTTCACTTAGCATCAGTGTATGTAAGTCTCTCCAGGTCTCTCTGAAACATCTTGCTGATCATTTCTTACAAAACAATAATATTCCATAACGTTTATATACCACAATTTACTCAGGCATTCTCCAATTGATGGGTATCTATTCTTTTTCCAGTTTCTTGCCACTACAGAAAGGGCTGTTCAAACATTTTTGCACATGTGGGTCTTTTCCTTCCTTTAAGATTTCTTTGGAACATAAGCCTAGTAGAAACACTGCTGGATCAAAGAATATGTACAGTTTAATAACTCTTTGGGCATAGTTCCAAATTTGATGCAAAAATCTTAAATAAAACATTAGAAACAAGATTATAGCCTCTTGTCATAATTCACTATGACCAAATAAATTTATATCAGGAATGTAAGGGCTAATTCAATATCCAGAAAACTATCAACATAATTGGACAGATCAATAAACAAGCTATCAGAAATAATAGCATTATCTCAATAGATGCAGAAAAAAAACATTTGATAAAAAACAACCCTCATTCCCCCTAAAAACACCATAGAATATATTAATAAAAAGAGTTTTTCTTAAAGTTTTAAGCAATATCTATCTAAAACTATTAGCAATCATTAAACATAATGGTCATAAGCTAGAAGCATCTCAAATAAGATCAGGGGTGAAACAAGGTAGCTCACTATCATTACTCAATTGCTCAATATTGTACTAGAAATTTTAGCTTTAGTAAGATTAAAAAAAAAGAAATTGAAGGAATTAGAGTAGGTAATGAAGAAATAAAACAATCACTTTTCACAGATGATATGGTATATGTAGAGAATCCTAAGGAATCAAATAAAAAACTACAAGAATCAATTAACAACTTTAACCAAGTTACAGAGTACAAAATAAACACATCAGTTATCAGCATTTCTACATTACCAACAAAGCTCAACAGCAAGAGATAGAAAGAGTAATCTCTTAAAATAATTTTAGATAATACAAAATATTACATGCGAAGACAAATTCAGGAAGTATATGAAAAGAATTATAATAAACTTTTCACACAAATAAAATTAAATCTAAACAACCTAGAAGAATATCATGGGTAGGCCTAGCTAATGAAATAAATATAATAAAATGTCAATTTCCCCCTAAATTATTCTACTTATACAGGCATACCAATCAAACTTCCAAGAAATTACTTTATAGAGCTAGAAAAAATAATAAAATTAATCTCAAAGAACAGAAGGCTAAGAATTTCAAGGGCATTGATGGAAAAAATGCAAAAGAAGGTGGGCTACCCAAACCAGACCTAAAACTATATTATAAAGCAGCAGTCATCAAAATCATTTGGTACTGGCTAAGAAATAAAATAGTGGATCAATAGAATAAGTTAGACTCACAAAACACAATAGTCAATGACTATAGTAATCTAGTGTTTGCTAAAGCCAAAGACTCTAGCTTCTGGGATAAGAACTCATTATTTGACAAAAATTGCTGGGAAAATTGGAAAAAATATGGCAGAAATTAGGCATTAATTAAGATCTAACACCTTATATATCAAAATTTGTTTGAAATTAGTTGATGATTTAAACATAAAGGGTGGAGCTATAAAAAAAAAAAAGGAGAATGTCATAGTTTGCCTCTCAGATCTGTAGAGAAGGGAGGAATTTATGGCCAAAGAAGAACTAGAGAACATTATAAAATGCTAAGTGGATAACTTTTACTATATTAAATTAAAACATTTTTTGCACAAACAAAACCAATGCAAACAAGATTAGAATGGAAGCAGCTAGTTGGAGAAAATTTTATTGGCCAATGTTTCTGATAAAGGCATAATTTCAAAAATAGATAGAGAATTTAATCTAATTTATCATTATATAAACCTTTCCCTAATTGATAAATGATCAAAGGATATCAATAGACAATTTTCAGATGAAGAAATTAAAACCATTTCTAGGTCATATGAAAAAATGCTCAATCAGTATTGATTAGAATAATGAAAATTAATACAATTCTGAGGTGCTGCTTTATTTTCTCTCTCAGATTGGCTGATATGACTGGAAAAGATAATGATAAATGTTGAAGGGGATGTGGAAAAACTGGGACGCTAATACATTGTTGGTGGATTTGTGAAATGATCCAACCATTATGAAGAGCAAAGGGCTATAAAACTATACATACTCTTTCATCCAGCAGAGCCTCCCCTGAATCTGTATCCCAAAGAGATCACCAAAGAAGAAAAGGGACTCAAATGTGCAAAATTGTTTGTAGCAGTTCTTTTTTGTAGTGGTGAGGAACTGGAAATTGAGTATATGCCCTTCTGTTGGGGAAGGGCTGAATATATTATGCTATATAAATGTAATGGAATATTATTTTTCTGTAATGATAAGCAGGTAGATTTCAAAAAGGCCTGGAAAGACTTACATGAACTGATGCTGAGTGAAATGAGTAGAACTAAGAGAACATTGCACACACACACACACACACACACACACACACACACACACATCATGTGATGATCAACTGTGATAGATTTTTTTTCCCCCCCGCCTGAGGTGATTTTTGCTGTTGTTTGTTTGTTTTCTTTCTTGTATTTTTCTTTCTTTCTTTCTTTCTTTCTTTCTTTCTTTCTTTCTTTCTTTCTTTCTTTCTTTCTTTCTTTCTTTCTTTCTTTCTTTCTTTCTTTCTTTCTTTCTTTCTTTCTTTCTTTCTTTCTTTCTTTTTTTCTTTCTTTCTTTCTTTCTTTCTTTCTTTCTTTCTTTTTTCCCTGAGGCTGGGTTTAAGTGACTTGCCCAGGGTCACACAGCTAGAAAGTATTAAGTGTCTGAGACCAGATTTGAATTCAGGTCCTCCTGAACTCAAGGCTGGTGCTCTATCCACTGCGCCACCTAGCTGCCTCTCTTGTATTTTTCTGAGTTTTGTGTGTGTGTGGCTTGATGAATATGGAATTATTAGAAAAATTGCTCACATTCAATTTATATAAGATTATTTTCTGTCTTGGGGAGGGGAAAGGAGGAAAGAGAGGGAGAAAAATTTGAAACACAGTGTTTTACAAAGGTGAATATTGAAAACTCTCTTTGCACATATTTGTGAAAACAAAATATTATTAAAAATCAGGGAAAAACAAACTGAAATTTTATATATCTACTTGAACAAAATAATATAATGAAAAAGGCAATTATCATATAATTTAGAATGTAAGCTTTTTGTGATGAGGGATTTTAATTTTTAATACTTCTGTGCCTAGCATCTGGTATAGTCTCTGGAACAAATAAATGCATAGTAATTGCTTGTTGTTTGATAATTCAATAAAAAGAAACACAAAATCTAATTTTTTTTAGGAAGAAGGTATACTGATTCTGCTCATCTTTCTTCCTTTTGGTCTTCCAATTCCTTTTAGGAAGATTTCAAAGTCCCAAGACTTGTTGTTTACTGATCCAGCTGAAGGGCACAGACTAACCTCTTTTGGTAAGGAACTGATTGCTATTTGCTTCCAGAAATAAATGTGGTTTAACTTGGCTTTATTTATTGATTGATTGGAATAGGTCCAGATTGCTAATGAAATTGACTGTAGGAAACAGAGCTTTGTGGTATTCAGAAAAGAAATGAAGGGAACAGGAAATGCAGACCTGTCTAGTAATCTAATTTTGAAACAAACTTTCAAATTCAAGTTCCAAATGAAGATAGCCTTTTCATTTTTTACTTAAAACTACTTGGTAGAGACAAGAATACAGCAAGTAACAATTCATATAGAGGAAATACATTAAACAAACTCTCCTACAATTCCAACCAGAAAGGATTTTTAGAGATCAGAGAGATGTGGAATTGACTGACACATTTTAAATTGACAAAGGTTTTCAACTTCCAATTATCATACAGAATAATTTTTCTATATAATAAAGGATTTTCACCAAGAAACTTCCCTTTCTATTATTAAATGCTGTAGGGCAACTGTAACATTGGATGCAACAGGACTTTGGAAATGACAGGATCCTGCTTAGAAATTGCCCGTTAAGTGTTGGAAGGATGGACATCTTTTCTAGTTAAGAGATTTAGATCAGCCTTAGAGAAAGGTCCTGTCCAAATTCAGGTAATATTATTGAAGTGCTTTTCCATCTTGATTATTCTTGAATGAACAGCAGGCAAGGCTGGGAATATCACTCTCACAAATGGTCAAATAGCAGCTGAAGCTTAAAAAAAAAAGAAAAAAAAAAAAAGAAAAGTTTCTTCTCTGGTCTGGAAGACAGAATATTTCTCTTAGAACAGAGAGAGGGTGACCTACGTTGTGCTTTTTGAATACACCACACTAGTGTCCTTATAATATTGCATATTACACATCTCTTTCTGCCTGCCTTTTTTACTCTGTCTGTCCAAGTAGAACCAAAATTATAAATTGTCAATAAATTATCATGGAGCACATCTTACTGGAACTAGCTCTGTACTAACCACATAACATCCAGTAATAATGCTAAGTACATATTATAAAGGAACTTAATGGAGAAAGCTCAGTTTACAAATTTGTACCAATGGAAAATAAGACTCCTTATATCAATCTGATAGAATTAAATGAAGCTAGAGAAAGACAAGATTGGGAACATATCACAGACATTTGGTTTTGACCTTAAATGATAGTAAAGCAGAGGAATTGCATGTAAATGGGGTTCATTCTATTCCTAACTTGTTAAATGACTACAGAAAAAAGAAATAATATGCTGTATTTTATAAAGGGAATGGGAAATGGATATGTGACTTCTTTGGTAAAGCAAAATCCCCAATGAGGAAAATATCTTCACCAATGAAGGTTTTTTGTTTCAGAGAGCAGCTCAGGTCACAGAAAGATTAAGAGATTTTTTCAGTCAGTATTTCAGAGGTAGGACTTGAATTTGATCTCTGTTTCTGAGGGCAGCTCTCTATTTATTATACCATGCTGCCACTATGCCCTTTGAACATGAAAAGGTTATTACTGTACTACTTTGAGTAAAAGGTGAGCTTTGAGTTGTTCTTCTAACCACAGATTGAATTTTCTGTTGGCCAGATATCTATACTTCCTGTTCCACTCTAGGTTTCCAAAAGTGCTGTTTTAAGAAATAATCCAAAAAGTATAAAATTGATTTTCAAAGGCCTAGGAGATAGAATCCATTCCATGCAAAGCTGCCTACAATGAGGAAATGCAAGACTTTTGTTTCATTAGTACCATACTCATTAGCACCAACACATACAAGTGGCCTCAAGGGACAGTTGTTATAAAGAACACTACACAATATCTGCAAAAGCTCTACAAGAGAGGTCTGTCCATGAGGAATTAGATAATAAATCTGATAAGCCATTTAAGACTTAACACCTTTAGTGCACATGTTGACAACCCCCATATGCAAACACTATACCATCAAAATGAGCAAGAAAATAGTAGCCTGGGGTTTGCTTGCCAATAAATTCTCTCTTCCAACAAGAAACAAATGGTCTGGGTATTGGTACCATATTTTGCCATTTTAGTTAATCCTCCTCCTTCACAAAGGGAATATTTTGACTGTTAAAAGAAGAGAAAGCAAACGAACAGCAGGTGTTGCCAAATATACAGGGCTCCCAGACAGTGTCTCAGAACTAAGGGAAATAGCTCATTATTAAAGCTGAACTCAAGGATGTCCAGTTTGTTCCTTTATTCCTTTAGATAAAGAAAAATGAAAGGGATAAAATGATCTAAAGATATGCTATTAACATTATCAATTTGCAAATCCACCAATCAGAAAGGATGAGTTTCAGTCTACCTTAGTTATCACTGGCAGGAGAATATGTACTTTCAGTTTAATTGAAGCAAAATTATTTAGCCATTATTATCTCCTCTTCAAACATATAGGAAACAATCTCCTGTTTTATATCTGAAGCAATGATATGCACTTGATTCCATGAATAACAAACAGATCACAAGGTGAATATGTAATCCCCTTTATCTCTGAGCACCAACTCTCTAGGAGAGTTGCAGACAGAGGAATAGAGAGACAGAGAGAGAAATACAGAGAAGAAGGGAGCAGAGAAGGGAGGGAGAGAATGACTTCTGCTATTATTTACTACTATAGCCAAAGAAAACTGAGTTCATGCAACCTGTAAGTAATATTCACCCTAGTGTTTCTTGTAATTATTTACCATGACTGTATTACCCCCCCACCCTTTCCAAGTTAGAGTCCTGCCAAAAACTTAGGCTCTTTAAATGTGTATTGAAAAAGCAATATTTCCCCTGTAAAGTGAAATTTAGATTCATGTGAATATTTTCAGTACCAAAAATGACCATATTATTTCCAGCAAAATTTCTGATTATTATGGCTATATTCTTTGGAATCATGTTGGTCAACTGTGCCCAGGGCAAAGTCCATCAAAAGGTAGAGATTAAAAGAAGGTAAAGAGAAGTTATTATATACTAATAGCTCATTATTATTTAATTAGTTAATAATGAACTATTATTAAATTGAAAAAAAATGGATGAAATATCTACCAGAAATATATATTTTAATTAATAAGCTTTTTACAAGAATAACCCTTTATCCTAATATAAAAGTTTCTCTTGGAAAAAATCCCATGTCCTAAGGCATAAATTAACAAAAATTGTGATAAAGCAGCTTGTAAAATCTGATATAATCATTTGGGGGACTAATATTCCACATGTAACCCCTTTTTCCCAAAGAGTGGGGAAAGCTTCCTAAAAATGCCTTAAAGATAATATACTACATATGTGTAGGGGAAAAAATTCTAGATTTGCCTGAAAGAATGCTGCATAAATGAAGAATGAACTTGTTACTTCTTTGAGAGAAACCAGTTAAGAAAAAGGCAAACTACAGAATTTTGAATGATACTCTATTGCCCCAAAACCACAGATAAGAAGAAGACAGCCTCCATTATATCTTTTGAATTTCACCACTTACAGTGCTAATGACTGGAGAGAAGAGATTCCTTTTAAGTGAGATAATTAATTCACCTAGTTTGAGCTGAAATCTCAGCTGAAATGTGGCCCCCAGTTTAAGACCTCATTTACTTATATGTACATTTATTTTACTATTTTTGTTTTACTATACTCGATAAAGCTTCTTCTTCTTTTTTTTTTTTTTTTTCTTTTTTTGAGGCTGGGTTTAAGTGACTTGCCCAGGGTCACACAGCTAGGAAGTGTTAAGTGTCTAAGACCAAATTTGAGCTCTGGTCTTTCTGAATTCAAGGTTAGTGCTCTATCCACTGTGCCACCTAGCTGCCCCCATGGATATAGCTTCTTTAATTTATATGTGCTGCTTTCTTTAATAGAGAAGTTTACTTACTATTTGTAATCTTTTGTAAACAAAACTTGTTGGGAAGGAGAAAATCTGATAAATGTGATCTAAGGATTACTGTAGAACAGTAAGACCAGTGTTTTTGTTCTGAATCTAATATTATTCACTTGACTAAAAATATTTGAGAAGTGGCAGATATAGTTCTGTGGAAAATAAATGAGATTATCCAGCCTCAAATATTCCTGGATTCTTTCTTTTTCTCCTGAAGCTACATATGGGCAGATCCTATATCATCTCTATTCATGCAATCCATGAGTTACATCTTTATATAATAGAGAGCACATCCACAGATATAGCTTGTATTAATGATAATAGAAATATAAATTAAATAAACTCCAAAACACCAATTCACATATATGAAACTGTCAAAATTAAGATTATAAAACTCAATGTTAATGGGGTTGTGAAGAAAAAATTACATTCAGAAATTCTAGAAGTAAGGAAAATTTATTTTTGGAGGATAACTTACCAACACACTAACTCTTGTTATAAATGAATAACCCATTAAACAGTTATTAGAAATATGTTCTAAAAACTTTTTGGAAGGAAGAGGAAAAGTAGAATGAAGAAGAGGAGAAAAAGGAGGAAAAGTGTTAGGATTCTTACAAGGTTCTTATGCAGTTAGTTCACACCTTTAAAGAAGTTCAAACCTGGACTTCCGGCCAAGATGGCAGCGTGGAGGCAGACAGCTGCTTGAGCTCCGTGTTTTCTCTCAGGACTTACTTCATGACAAGCCTCAGAGTTAATGCTTGACTAGAAAAGAAACCCACAAATAATCACCAAGAGACGACATCCTTGAAATTCTCCAGAGAAGGTCTGTGTTTGCTTGGGGGAGGGTCAAACAGACTGGGCGCAGACTGAGGGCAGGCAAGCCAGAGCAAGACAGATAGCTCACACAGCTCAGACCAGAGGGGGAGGGGTACAATCTCTGCTGTTTCTGCAAAAAGACTTTTACCCCAGTGTGGATATTCCATCTTGACAGCAAACCAGGAGCAGCAGAGAGGGTATAAACACCGGAGGTGAAGATTAAAATCCCAGAAAGGCACCATCTCTCAGAACCAGCCCCCCCGCAACCCCCCCAAGCCACACCTGGAGTGACTCCAAGTTCTCAGAGCCTCAGAGTGCAGACTCAGTACAGTCATTGCTGTCCTGTTAGTGGCTCTCTGCTACCCTACCCCCAGTCTATAGAGGAAGCCCATTAACACCATCCAGTCCCCATCCCCCCCAAAACAGACCAATTGTTTCTCTTGTCAATTCATTTTCTTCGATTCCACTCTTGACAACATGAACAAAAAATTCAAAAGGGCTCTAACCATTGACAGCTTCTGTATGGAGA
This sequence comes from Sminthopsis crassicaudata, assembly GCF_048593235.1. Classification (NCBI taxonomy): domain Eukaryota; kingdom Metazoa; phylum Chordata; class Mammalia; order Dasyuromorphia; family Dasyuridae; genus Sminthopsis; species Sminthopsis crassicaudata. Next base: position 505,571,058 of record NC_133619.1, read on the forward strand.
GAGAGCAGACTTCAAATCCTGAGGAGACTAAAAACAGACTGTCCCCAGAGGAATCCCCTAAGGGTGATATGAGCTGCTCCTCAATACAAAAGAATCTCATAGAGGAAATCATAAAGGCTCTCACAAGAGAGCTAGAAGAGAAATGGGAAAAGGAAAGGGAAGCTTGGAAAGAGAGCTTGGAGAAGTTATCCAGAGTGGATAAAGGAGATCAAATCATTGAGAAATAAAATTAGTGAATTAGAAAAGGCAAACGACTCCAAGGAAAACAGGATTAGTGAGGTGGAAAAGGTAAACAACTCAAAGGAAAACAGGATTAGTGAGCTGGATAAAGAAATCAGCTCTCTAAAAAATAAAATGGATAAAATGGAAAAAAATTCCATAGAAGAAAAAAACTCACTTAAAAACACAATTGGACAATTACAACAAGATATAAAAAAAGTGAGTGAAGAAAATACATCATTGAAAATTAGACTCGAACAAGTAGAAATGAATGACTCAAGGAGAAACCAAGAAGTAGTCAAGCAAAACCAGAAAAACGAAACAATTGAAAAGAATGTCAAGTACCTTATTAGAAAGACAACAGACCTGGAAAACAAATCCAGGAGAGACAATTTGAGAATAATCAGACTCCCTGAAAAATGTGAGGAAAAAAAAAGCTTGGACACTATTTTCGAGGAATTTATCAAAGAGAACTGCCCAGACGTTTTGGAAACAGAGGGGAAAATAGACACTGAAAAAATTCATTGATCACCTACTGAAAGGGACCCTAAAATCAAAACGCCAAGAAATATAGTGGCCAAGTTCAAGAACCATCAGACAAAGGAAAAAAATATTGGAAGATGCTAGAAAAAAGCAATTCAGATATAGAGGAGCCACAATAAGGATAACCCAGGATCTAGCAGCATCCACATTAAAAGAATGCAGGGCCTGGAACATGATATTCCGGAAGGCTAAGGAACTTGGTATGCAGCCAAGAATAACTTACCCAGCAAAAATGAGCATTATTTTCCAGGGAAGAAGATGGACATTTAATGAAATAAATGAATTCCATCTATTCTTGATGAAAAAACCAGACCTACATAAAATGTTTGATCTTCAAATACTGAACTCAAGAGACTTCTAAAAAGATAAAAAGAAATCTTTAGAACTATACTTCTGCCATAAAAATATGTAAAGAACATTTGTATAATTTGTCCTAGAAACTCAAGGTGGAAAGGAAATTATATCATAAAAAAGTGTAAAGTGGTGGCACTACATCTCCTGAAGAGGCAAAGGTAACCTATTATATCTGAGAGTAAGAAAGGAGGGAGATGAACATACTGTGTATCAATAGACATATTCGATTCATGGTGAAATTTCTTCTACTTCATTGAAAAGTGAGAGTGAAGGAGTAAGCTAAGGGGAAGGGAATACAGAAATTGTGAGGAAAAGGGGTAAAATAAGGGGAGGAACTTTAAGGTGGGGGAGGGATACTAAAAAGGGAGAGCTGAGAAAAGCAAGTGGTGTTCACAAGTTTAATACTGGGTAGGGGGGTAAGAGGGAAGGAAAGGGGAAAAGCATAAGCAGGGGTTAATAGGATGGCAAGTAATTTAGAATTAGTCATTCTAACCATAAATGTGAATGGGGCAAACTGCCTCATAAAGAGGAAACAGTTAGCAGACTGGATTAAAAGTCAGCATCCTACTATATGTTGTTTATAGGAAACACACCTGAAACAGGGTGATACATTCAAACTAAAAGTAAAAGGGTGGAGCAGAATCTACTATGCTTCAGGCAAAGCCAAAAAGCAGGGGTAGCCATCCTCATCTCACATCAAGCAAAAACAAAAAATGATCTAATTAAAAGAGATAAGGAAGGGCATTGTATCCTGCTAAAGGGTAACATCAATAATGAAACAGTATCAATATTAAGCATATATGCACCAAGTGGTGCAGCATCTAAATTCTTAAAAGAGAAATTAAGAGCTGCAAGAAGAAATAGACAGCAAAACTATAATAGTGGGAGATCTCAACCTTGCACTCTCAGAATTAGATAAATCAAATCACAAAATAAATAAGAAAGAAGTCAAAGAGGTAAATAGAATATTAGAAAATTTTGATATGATAGATCTTTGGTGAAAGCTAAATGGAGACAGAAAGGAGTATACTTTCTTCTCAGCAGTTCATGGAACCTATACAAAAATTGATCATATACTAGGGCATAAAAACCTCAAAATCAAATGCAGTAAGGCAGAAATAGTAAATGCATCCTTTTCAGACCACAATGCAATCAAAATTACATTTAATAAAAAGGCAGGGGAAAATAGACCAAAAAATAATTGGAAACTAAATAATCTTATACTAAAGAATGATTGGGTAAAACAGCAAATCATAGACATAATTAATAACTTCACCCAAGAAAAATGACAATAATGAGACATCATATCAAAATGTGTGAGATACAGCCAAAGCAGTAATAAGGGGTAGTTTTATATTTCTACAGGCCTACTTGCATAAAATAGAGAAAGAGAGGGCCAATGAATTGGGCTTACAACTAAAATTGCTAGAAAAGGAACAAATTAAAAACCCCCAGACAAACACAAAACTTGAAATTCAAAAAATAAAAGGTGAGATTAATAAAATTGAAAGTAAAAAAAAAAACAAAACTATTGAATTAATTAATAAAACTAAGAGTTGGTTCTATGAAAAAAACCAACAAAATAGACAAACACTTAGTAAACCTGATTTAAAAAAGGAAAGAGAAAAAGCAAATTGTTAGTCTTAAAAATGAAAAGGGAGAACTCACCACTAATGAAGAGGAAATTATAACAATAGTTAGGAGCTACTTTGCTCAACTTTATGCCAATAAATTCGATAACTTAAATGAAAAGGAAGAATACCTTTAAAAATATAGCTTGCCCAGATTAACAGAGGAAGAAGTAAGTAGTCTAAATAATCCCATCTCAGAAAAAGAAATAGAACATGCTATTAACCAACTTCCTAAGAAAAAATCCCCAGGACCAGAGCAATTTACATGTGAATTCTACCAAACATTTAAAGAAAAACTAACTCCAATGCTATATAAACTATTTGAAAAAATAGGGATTGAAGGAGTCCTACCAAATTCCTTTTATGACACAGACATGGTACTGATACCTAAACCAGGTAGATCAAAAACTGAGAAAGAAAACTATAGACCAATTTCCTTAATGAATATTGATGCTAAGATTTTAAATAAGATATTAGCAAAAAGACTTCAGAAAATCATCCCCAGGATAATACACTATGACCAAGTGGGATTTATACCAGGAATGCAGGGCTGGTTTAATATTAGGAAAACTATTAGTATAATTGACCATATTAATAATCAAATTAATAAAAACCATATGATCATCTCAATAGATTCAGAAAAAGCATTTGATAAAATCCAACATCCATTCCTACTAAAAACGCTTGAGAGTATAGGAATAAATGGACTATTCCTTAAAATAATAACAAGCATAGATTTAAAACCTTCAGTAAACATCATATGTAATGGCGATAAACTAGAACTATTCCCTGTAAGATCAGGAGTGAAACAAGGTTGCCCACTATCACCATTACTATTCAATATAGTAATAGAAACTCTAGCCTCGGCAATAAGAGCCAAGAAAGAGATTCAAGGAATTAGAGTAGGAAATGAGGAAATCGAACTATCACTCTTTGCAGATGATATGATGGTATACTTAGAGAACCCCAAAGACTCTGCTAAAAAGCTATTAGAAATAATTCACAATTTTAGCAAAGTTGCAGGATACAAAATAAATCCACCTAAATCCTCAGCATTTTTATACATTACCAATACAATCCAACAGCAAGAGATACAAAGAGAAATTCCATTCAAAATAACGGTCAATAGTATAAAATATTTGGGAATATATCTACCAAAGGAGAGTCAGGCATTATATGAGCAAAATTACGAAACACTTGACACAAAAATAAAGTCAGATTTAAATAATTGGAAAGACATTCAATGCTCTTGGATAGGCCAAGCGAATATAATTAAGATGACAATACTCCCTAAACTAATCTATTTATTTAGTGCTATACAAATCAGACTCCCAAGAAACTATTTTAGTGACCTAGAAAAAATAACAACAGAATTCATATGGAACAACAAAAGGTCGAGAATTTCAAGGGAAGTAATGAAAAAAAAATTAAATGAAGGTGGTCTAGCTGTACCTGATCTAGAACTATATTATAAAACAACAGTCACCAAAACCATTTGGTATTGGCTAAGAAATAGACTAGTTGATCAGTGGCATAGGTTAGGTTCACAGGGCAAGATAGTAAATAAAAACAGCAATCTAGTGTTTGACAAACTCAAAGATCCCAAATTTTGGGATAAGAATTCATTATTTGACAAAAACTGCTGGGAAAACTGGAAATTATTATGGCAGAAATTAGGCATGGACCGACATTTAACACTACTTACTAAGATAAGATCAAAATGGGTCCAAGATTTAGGCATAAAGAATGAGATCAGAAATAAATTAGAGCTACACAGGATAGTTTACCTCTCAGACTTGTGGAGGAGGAAGGAATTTGTGTCCAAGGGAGAACTAGAGCCCATTATTGATCACAAAATAGAAAATTTTGATTACATCAAATTAAAAAGTTTCTGCACAAACAAAAGTAATGCAAACAAGATTAGAAGGGAAGTAACAAACTGGGAAACATTTTTACAGTTAAAGGTTCTGATAAAGGCCTCATCTCCAAAATATACAGAGAATTGAGTTTAATTTATAAGAAATCAAGCCATTCTCCAATTGATAAATGGTCAAAGGATATGAATTGACAATTATCAGATGATGAAATTAAAACTATTTCCACTCATATGAAAGTGTTCCAAATCACTATTGATCAGAGAAATGCAAATTAAGACAACTCTGAGCTATCATTATACACCTGTCAGATTGGCTAAGATGACAGGAACAAATAACGATGAATGTTGGAGGGGCTGTGGGAAAACTGGGACACTGATGCATTGTTGGTGGAGTTGTGAATGAATCCAACCATTCTGGAGAGCAATCTGTTATTATGCCCAAAAAGTTATCAAAATGTGCATACCCTTTGACCCAACAGTGCTACTACTGGGCTTATTTCCCAAAGAAATACTAAAGAAGGGAAAGGGACCTGTATGTGCCAAAATGTTTGTGGCAGCCCTTTTTGTAGTGGCTAGAAACTGGAAAATGAATGGATGTCCATCAATTGGAGAATGGTTGGGTAAATTATGGTATATGAATGTTATGGAATATTATTGTTCTGTAAGAAATGATCAGCAGGAGGAATACAGAGAGGCTTGGAGAGACTTACATCAACTGATGCTGAGTGAAACGAGCAGAACTAGGGGAATATTATATACTTCAACAATGATACTGTATGAGGATGTATTCTGATGGAAGTGGTTATCTTCAACATAGAGAAGAGCTAATTTAATTCTAGTTGATCAATGATGGACAGAATCAGCTACATCCAGAAAAGGAACACTGGGAAATGAATGTAAACTGTGAGCATTGTTTTTTTGTTTTGTTTTGTTTTGTTTCTCTTCCCACATTATTTTTACCTTGAGAATACAATCCTTCCTTTGCAACAACAACAACAACAAAATTTGGTTCTGCACAGATATATTGTACCTAGGATATACTATAAGATATTTAATATGTATGGGAATGCCTGCCATCTAGGGGAGGTGGTGGAGGGAAGTAGGGGAAAAACTCCCAACAGAAGGGAGTAAACAGAAGGGAGTACAAGGGATAATGTTGTAAAAAAAAAATTTACCTATGCATATGTACTGTCAAAGAAACTGTTATCATTATAAAAATTAATAAAAAACAAAATAAAACAAAAAAAAAAACAACAAAGAAAAAAAGAAGTTCAAACCTTTAAAGGAGATTACACCTTTAAAGGAGTTTGATCATTGGTCCACACATTAGACTCACACCTATAGAGGGCATATAAAAGCTCACTCTCTGGGAGGAGGAGTCAAGATTTCATTCCAACTTCATGCTTGCTAGAGACACTCTGACAAGAGCTCTCTTGAACCAAAGACAGAGAGAGGCCTCTAAGAAAGCTAGCCAAGTCCCAAGTGAAGGAGATAAGATTTTTGGAAGAGACAATATTTTAAGGAGACAATAAAAGATCTAGCTTTTAACTCCTGGTTGCATTTGAGATGATTATTGGAACTGAACTGAATCCAAGAGTGCCTCTAGAAAATCTCCAAGAAATCTGCTCCAAGTGAATGATTGCATTTTAGAGAAAGAGAATATTACATTTTGGCACCTAATGTGGGGCAGACAGGATCCTGAATGCTTCTGATCCTGATCCAGTGGAAAAGTACCTCTGACCCAGAAAGAAGGGTGAATAATAAGGAAACTTTGTTAAAGAGCTAAAGTAAAATTTCAGCAAAATGGGGCAAATTTTTAGAAAACAGCCTTCTGTTTCTGTTCAAGGAAAAATGTTTAGAGAACATTGTCAAGGTTATGAAAAAACAAGGATTGATTATAATTTTGAAGGAGATCTCTGAACTTTTAAAAACTGTGCAGGTCATATGTCCTTGTTTTTCTGTGGAAAAATAATTCGATCTAGAAGAATAGAAATTAGTAGGAGAGGAATTTTCTCAATGTTACAACAAAAATGGACCTGATACAATTTCCAAAGATATACTTCAAACATACAATATAATACAACTGGCTTTAGGAAATTATATGTTATAGATTATAGAATAAGGAAAAAAGGGGAAAAAAAGCAAGAGGGGAAGGAGTCAACTAAAATAGGTGAAAAGGACAAAGAATCAGTTAAGAATTCACAGCAGGAAAAATTAGATTATTTACAATCCCCTGATATACCTCCCTCAATTAACCCTTCATGAGTGGAGGAAGAAGTAGGAGGGGAAGAGGCAATAACACAAACAGAACCACCTGTTAAACAGCCGATTGCAAGATTAGAAAAAGCATTGGTTAAGGCTAAGAGAGAAGTACAGGATGTAAGTGATTTTATAGATGCACACCCTGTGATTGAAGAGTTTGACTCTTCAGGTCAAAAAAGGAGAAGATATATTCTTTTTGATTTGGATAAAATTAAGGATTTGAAAAAAAAGGTTGCACTCTTTATGGGGCTACATCATCTTATGTTAAAATGCTACTAGATAGTTTGGCTTATGAAATCCTAACCCCAAATGTTTGAAAATCCATAACAAAGACATGTTTAGAACCTGGACAAAACTTATTGTGGTTTTCGGAATATCATGAATTATATAGGGTTCAAGTCAGATGCAATAGGCAAACAGGAGTTAATACAGAAATAACTTTTGACCAACTAGCTGGTGAAGGTCAGTATGGAGATAATTCAGAACTGATTAATTACCCCACAACAGTTTATGAGTAGATTGCAATGGCTGGAACAAAAGCTTGGGGCTCCCTCCCCGGACAGTAAGATCGGGGGGAAGTCTTCACAAAAATAGAGCAAGGTCCCAATGAACCTTTTTCGGATTTTGTGGGACATCTGTAAACTGCTGTCACAAGAGCTATTGGATATAATGCAGCTATAGAAATAATTACCAGACATTTGGCTATAGAAAATGCCAATAAGATTTGCAAGAGAATTATATGGGGACACAAAGATGCTCCTTTAGAGGATATCATAAGATTCTCTGCTACAGTGGGCACAAATGCTAATTATACTCAGAGTATGATGAACATGGAAAGATGGGGTTCCTCTTGGCAAGGGACTTCTAGAGAAACTCGTTGATGTTTTCAATATGGAAAAGTTGGATATTTAAGAGCTCAGTGTAGATATGGAGATAGAGTGAGAAGATAGGCTGAGAGAAGACCTAAAATCCCATGTCCAAAATGCCACAAGGGCTTCCACTGGGCCTCAGAATGTAGATTGACCCAGGGAAATGAAAGGTGGGGCCCAGATCCAAGACCTCAATCAAAAGATAGGTGGGGTATGATGGCAGCTGAGGTTACACCCAGTGAGTCTTTAGAAGTTCAGGACTCTGATGTGATCAATCAGCCTAAAAGCTGATTGACATGGCAGAAAGGGATTACCTGATCAGTCAGCCAAAAAGCAATCAGATATCAGAAATATATTGCAGTTGGGGAGAAAACAGTTTTTTTAAACCAACAGGGCAGTGTTCAGTGCAAACAGTACCAATGTAATTGCCAGATGATGAGAAGAGATTTAGAAAGTGGTAAATAGAAAGGAATTATATAGGTTAACTGCCTGGGAGAGAGGGTTTGCTTGTATTTTTACAGATAGAGAAGGAAACAGATGGGTGGCAACAAGCACTTGGAGAGAGACAGGAAACCTTAAAACAAAGGAGATCTAAGAAACATCTGACACTGAAAGAGCATGGCTGATAAGGACACTGTTAAAAAACTTTAAAACTAGCAGGATCATTAGATTCCCTAACACAAGATGAGATCATTGTAGTACTTCAAAACTTGCAGGAATTATTAGATTCTTGGCACATGAACTAATGGACAATAGATTCCTTTTGGACTATTTCTAGGACTTATGGATATGCTCCTCATGTGTTATGTTACTATGTGCTTATGTAATTATGTGTAATACCTCCCATATTGATGGATTTATGTATATCTGTTTCAAGGTCATGACCACTCTATGTTCTAAATCAAAAGAAAAGGGGAGATGTTAGGATCCTTACAAGGTACTTATGTACTTAGTTCACACTTTTAAAGGAGTTCAAACCTTTAAAGGAGTTTACATCTTTAAAGGAGTTCTCTCATTGGTCCACACATTATGCTCACATCTTTAGAGAGCATATAAAAAAGCTCACTCTCTGGGAGGAAGAGTCAAGATTTCATTTGAACTTCAACTTTCATGCTTGCTGGAGACACTCGGACAAGAGCTCTCAGGAACCAAAGAGAGAGAGAGGCCTCTAAGAAAGCTAGTCAAGCCCCAAATGAAGGAGATAATATTTTGGAAGAGACAATATTTGAAGGACACAATAAAAATCTGGATTTTAACTCCTGGTTGCATTTGAATTCATTATTGGAACTCAACTGGGGCCAAGAGTGCCTTCAGAAGCTCCACCAAGAAATCTGTTCGCAAAGAAGAATTATAATTTAGAGAAACAGAACATCACAGAAGAGAAGGAAGAAATATCTTGTTCAAAGATTTTTATAGTAGCATGGCTTAGAATTGTAAAGAAAAAAAAAAAAAAAAAACTAGGAACAATATCATTTTAGGACTATCCCAGTTTCTCAGGGTCACAGGACAAATTAAACATTGATTAACCAATCCTCATATAGTAATTGTCTTTGTGTCAGAAAGAAGTAAATAGATAGTACCATATGAGTATCTGGCCTGAAGTCAGTAAGACTCTTCTCCCTATATTCAAATCTAACCTCAGATGCTTACTAGCTGTTTTACTCTAGGAAAATCATTTAATCCTTTTTACTTCAGTTTCCTCCCCTGTCAAATAAGGTAGAAAAGGAAATACTAAATTACTCCACTATCTTTGCCAAGGAAACTCCAAATGGAGTCAATGAATGAATCAGACACAGCTGAAAGAATTAAGCAAAAAGAAACAATATAAATTTAAATTCACATCCTCCCAAAAAAACTAGATTCCAAGTGTGTGAAGAACACTGTTCTAGATAATAGATAATACAAAATTTTTGATCCTTTCCTTCATGGAATTTACTACTTAGTAATATAATTTTATGCCTACTTACATTGAAATATAATAATATGATATAATAAATATGATACATTTATAATATGATATAATAAATTCCTAAAAATTGCAAAGTGCAGCATGAGCAATGAGGAAGACTCTTGGAAAGATATTATCAAATATTCAAATTTGGCTTTAAAAAAGAATTTGCTCAATGAGCAAAGAAGAAGACCAGGCATTCTAGGGATAAGAAGGAGGCTAAGTAAAAGCATTGAGGCAGGAAAATGCTGACCTTATACAGGAATGTCAATTTGTTCAATTTATGCTATAGAGCATATGAAGAGTGATGATAGGATATATATCTAGGAAAGTCAGGATATTGTGAGTTCATGAGTTGTACAGGCAAAAATCAATTAGAATTTTAGTTAATAGTTAAGATATACACACACATATCTATATAAATATAAATATGTAAATATATGTGCATATATATGTACATGTGATTGCATTGTACATATATACACAATCACACACATATACTCACATATACACACATGCACATATATATGTGTGTGTGTGTATATATATATAATGTGTATATATATATATATATATATATAGTAAGTGTTGTGACTATATTATGAATGGTTTAAAAAAAAATGAGCTGTCAGGAAAATCTGTTATAGGCCATTAACAATAGTCAATGTGAGCCCTAATGAGAGCCTGTGGGAGTGAATGTGGGCAGAAAACATAGCAGAGAGGTTCAGTAGATGAATATAAACAAAAGAACCTGCTAACTGATTGGATATGAGAAAGAAATAAAGTGAGAGACATGAAGAAAACACCTACTTTTTAAACATGGGAAACTGATAAAAATTATAAGGAAAATCTGGAAAAAATAAATTAAATTTTGAAGGAGAGGTATTGATGGGAACTTAGGATAGAAATAATCATATAGACAATAGAAAATTAAAGTCTTGATCTAGGAAGAGATAGCAGGGTCACTGAATATATGGAAATTACCTTATAAAAGTGATAATTGAAACCATTGAAATGGATGCATGGGGAATGGCTGATTTTTTCTGTGACATGGCTATCAAATAGGATATTAAAAATTAATCAAGATTGATAAAGATAAACATGAATAAATTAATCATAATAACAACAACAATAACTAACATTCATGTAGTACATGTCAGGAATCACATTAGGTATTTTACAATTATTATCTCATTTGATTCTCACAAAAATCTGGAAGGTAGAAACTATTATTATCCATATTTTGCAGGTGAAGATACTGAGTCAAATGCAAGTTAAGTCACTTGTTCAGAATCGCACAAGTTGTAAATCTTTGAAGATGAATTTGAACTCAGGTCTTCCTGATTTTAGACTCAGTATTCTATCCAGGGTACCACATAAAACATTATTAGTTTTTCTGGTTTTTTTTTAAGTGAAAACTAAAAATCAGAAGACAAAAAGACAAATTTGTAAAATGGAAAAATGTATACAAACATAAATAAATACAAAATTAAGCTAATGGAAGTAACACAAGAAAGGGAAAGTTAGGGCTAAATAGTATGTGTGTGTTTTTGTGTGCATGCATGTGTGTTTATGTGTGTATAGGTCTGTGTATGCATCCATGAATTTTTAGAATTTAATTTTACAATATTTTGAGTTTCAAATCTTTCTCCTTTTTTCCTCCCCTACCCATTCCTAAAATGCTATCCAATTTGACATGTATGTTATCATATATATATATGTGTATGTGTGTGTGTGTTTATGTGTATATGTATATATACATAGGCATATTTTGTGTGCTGAAATCCTTTTTTAAGTTAAATGATTTGTACTTGTCATTTTTGTTATGATTTAAAGTTTAGTGTATATAGCAAAATATATGAGTAAATGAATAAATAGATGAATTAATAAAATAATCTTTTATGAATTGGAATTATTAAAGTATATCTCATACAATTTATTTTTTTTTAAATGCATCAATAAATGCAAGTACCTGGGGCTTGTTAATCTATGAATTAAGATTTTTTCACTCTCGTTTTAGATGTTGCTTTGTCTCCAGGTTTCTCTTTGCACACAGCATCATAGAAGATTTGCTGAAAAATATAAATCATTTCCATACTTTTACAAAGTAGTTCCATCTGGAGTTTTACCCTTCCACTCCTTGGTATCCACTTCAATAGATCTCAATTATTTTTTGCTCTAGCTTTATTGCTCAGAAGCACATAAGACACTTATAAAAAGAATATTGCAATAGATGGAGTATAAATCTCCAGCAAATTAAAGCTGAATCTCAGCTCTAGGCTTTGGAAAAAACCCTCGTACTCCTTTGAATTGAGAAAGTTATTACCTCTATAGTTGTATAATATAATAGATTCTTCAAACCAGGAGGTCCAACTAGAAACATTTGAGTCACCTTCCTTCTTCCTCATTCCTTAAGCCATTCTATCACCATTTCCTGTCATTTCTCCCTCTGAAATATATCTTTGATTCACTTTTTCCTCATTACTCTCATAGCTTCCCCTAAACTAGATGTTTATCTCTCTCTCACACACACATACACGCAGGCACGGAATTTTAGGCTGGAAATGTAAGCTCATTTCTAGTCTATTGTCTTTTAGTGTAGCTGGACAAATATATTTTAACAATATTGTATTCTTTCCCAATTACATATCAAAATAAATTTTTAGAATTCATTTTTACAATATTTTGAATTTCAAAATTTTCTCCCTTTCTTCCTCCCCTACCCCTTTCCTAAAATGCTACCCAATTTCACATGTATATGTTATCATGTAAATATATATCCATATTAGTTACAGTTATGAAAGAAGAAACAAATCAGAAGGGAAAAATGAAAAAAAGAATTAAGTGAAGAAAGTATGCTTCAAAATGCATCCAGGGTCCATCAGTTCTTTATCTAGATATGGATAACATTTTCCTTTTACTTTTGTACTTGTCTTGGATCATTGTGTTGCTGAGAAGAGTTAAGTCTTTCAAAGTGTTAAAAGTGATAAAGTGTTCCTAATACTATATATATATTATTTTACTGATTCTGCTCATTTCACTTTATGTCAGTTTTTAAAAATCTACCCAGATTTCCTGAAATTTTATTGTACAATAATATTCCATTAAATTCTTATACCACAGCTTGCTAAGCCATTCCTCAATTGATGGATGTCAATTTCCAAAATTCTACCATCATAAAAAGGGCTGCTATAAATATTTTGTACATACAGGTCCTGTTATTTTTATGATCTTTTTAGGATTTAGAAATAACGATACAAGTAGGTAATATTGCTGGATCAAAGGATCAAAAACACTTTGATTGCCCTTTGGACATAGTTCCAAACTGTTCTCCAGATTGAATCAGTTCACAGCTTCACCAATGGTTTATTAGCATTTCAGTTTCCCAACAGTCATCATTTTTTCCTTTTTTTTGTCATATTAGTCAATCTAATAGATGTGAGGTGGTACCTCAATATTATTTTTATTTGTATTTCTCTAATCACCATTATTTAAAGAACTTCATATGACCATAGATACCTTTTATTTTTTCATCTGAGATCTGTTTCTTTATATTCTTTGACTATCAATTGAGCAATGACTTATACTTTTTCTTATACTTTTTATAAATTCCTTCCAATCTTGCTTGCATTGATTTTGTTTGTGCAAAAGTTTTGTAATTTAATATAATCAAGATAATAGATTTTACATTTTGTAATATTCTCTACAACTTGTTTGGCCATGAAACTGTAATCCACTTGACTTCTCCTTTAACAATTTGGATGCTATTCTACTTGATGTATGCATGTTTAGTATTGATATTACTTCACTGTCTATGGTGCCTTTTAGCAAGACACAGTTTTTTGTCTCTTAATTAGATCAATCTTTGCTTTTGCTTTGTCTGAGATCTGAGTTGCTATGTCTGCTGGTTTTTTCACATCAACTGAATTTTAGATTCTGCTCCTTCCCCTTGCCTTTGTTCTGTATTTGGGGATCTGTTTCAAATGTTTCTTTAAACAACATATGACAGTATTCTGATTTTTGATTCACTCTGCTATCTGCCTCCATTGTATCAGAGAATCCATCCTATTCACATTCACAATTATGATCACCAATTTTGTATTTCCCTCCAACTTCTCTTTATTCCTGCATGTCCTCTCTTTTCTTTCACCCTTTCCTCCTTTGACAGTGTTTTGCTTCTGTCTACTACATCTCTTGTCTGCTCTTCCTTCTGTCAGTTTTCCCCCATCTGCCTCCCCGCCATTTTTAGCTTCTATTTTATTGAATGACAAGTTTTTTCCCTTGGAATTTTATTCTTAATTTTGCTAGGTAGGTAATTTTTAATTCTAGCTTCTTTCTCTTTCAGAATATCATGTTCCATTACCTCTGATTCTTTAATGTTACAGGGGCTAAGTCCTGTGCAGTCCTGATTGTGGCATCCTGAAATTTAGATTATTTTATTCTAACCACTTTCAGTATTTTTTTCCCTTGACCTAATAATTCTATTATTTGACTCCAATGTTCCTTAGAGTTTTATTTTGGGAACTCTTTCCTAAGGTGATTAGTGGATTCTTTTAATGTATTTTTCAATGGATTCAAATGGATTGTTCAATTCTTTTAATTGTTCCCTCTGGTTCCAGGATATCAGGGCAATTTTCCTTCATAATTTTTTGAAAGATGCTGTGCACATCCTCCTTTTGATTATTGGTTTCTGAGATTCTGAGATTGTCTTTTACATCTATTTTCTGATTCAGTTATTTTTCACATAAGATGTTTTACATTTTCTTCTATTTTTTCATTCCTTTAAATTTGATTGATTCTTAATTTCTCACAGCCATTATCTTCCACTTACCCAATTCTAATTTTTAAGGAGTACTTTCCCCCAATTAGCTTTCTATGTTTCCTTTTCCATTGGGCCAATTATTCTTTTTGGGGAATTGTTTTCAATAGTGGGTTTTTGCATCTTTTTTTTTTTTTTTTTTTTTTTTTTCCTATTTGGCCAATTCTACTCTTTAAGCAGTTGTTTTCTTTTTACAAATTGTTGCCTCTTTTTTCATAATTCTCTTGAATCATTTTCATTTCTTTTCCCAATTTTTCTTTTACCTCTCTTCTGATTTTAAAGCTTCTTTTTGAGCTCTCCCATGAATTCTTTCTGATTGAGACCAATTCCCATTCTTTGAAGTTTTGCCCATTGATGTTTTGTTATTGTCCTCTTAGAAGTTTGTGTCTTGGTTTTTCATGTCACCATAATAACTTTCTATGGCCAGATTCTTTTTTTAATCATTTTTTTGGGAGAGGAGGGTTAGGTTCCTTTCTTTAAAATTTGAATTCTGCTCCCAGGGTGGAAGGGGAATTTTTTCAGGCTTCTTGTACTAGTGGCTGTAGGCACTAGCTATTTACCTAGTGCTGCATTAATGTTGTTCTGAGGCCCACAAAAGACCCTTGTGTTGGTGCTATGCTAAGAAAGTGAGAAAGGAAAGTGACAGGTGTTGCTGGAGGCTTATCTGGCACTGAGCTGGGTTCCTAATGGTATCTCTGGCATGTTTCTCATGAGGCAGGTGGGATGTTTCTGCATTTTCCCTGGGTTGTATTGAAGCACATGAACATTGCCCATTATCCTGGGGCTAAGCTGAAGCATGGTGGTTGCCTGGCCCAGGAGGCTACCTGTTTATTAGGCACCCATAGGGTTAGCATCTACCCCTTTGCTTGATATTATGCTGAAACACAAGATCTGACCACTGGGGGTTGCCTGTTTTCTAGGGACTATGTGAAGCACATGGATGTTCTCCTTGATTCTCTGAGCTGCAGTTCCCCATTCCCTTGGCTTTGCTGAGGCATTGTGCCATCCAGGTGTGGGGTTTGTCTTTTTTTTTTTTTTTTTTTTACACTGGGGCTCAGGATCTCATGCAGGTTTTCTGAGGAGGGGGTTGCTGTTAGGTTACTGGGATGCTTCATGTCCTAGATTGTGTCCTTCTTTTACCTGAATGAAACAGACCCTGAGGATCTTTAGAGTTTCTTGGGCTAAAAGATTGTTTCACTCCATGTGTTTGCTATCTTTGCTATTCCAGGATTTGTTTGGGGCACTATTTTATGGTTGTTTGGAGGTAAATGTGGGAGAATTATAGCAATTTATTGCTTACTCCTCCATCTTGGCTCACAAAAGTAGCAATCCAGACAAATATTTTTAAAAGTCTTTTCATCATGTCATTTCACTTGCTCAAAAATTTATAGTGAGTTTCTATTATCTGCTGCAACTCATTCAAACTCTTCTGTCTTTTCGAACAAAACTTTCCAAAGCTATCCCAAATTTATTTCTTACCACTCCCCAAAATGCAGGCACTGCTTTAATCAGTCCATAGTTCTAAATCATGTTCCTTCCTTAATGCCTTCCTTTCTTTATGCCATTTCTGTCAAAAGAAATGCATGTTCTTTTGCCTTCTACTTAACCAGCTTCTATCCATTCTTTCAAAATTATTCTACCTGACTTAGTGGGTGAGACATCAGAGACCATTAGGAACTGTATGGAACCTAGAGTCTAAAGGGAATTTTGGGAGGCATGGCAAACAATCTGAGAAAGTGAAGCACATAACAAAAGGAAATCTTACATGTCAAGAAAGCATGACAACCAATGATTTGGGCAGATAGTTGATATCATGATGTCAGTATTTGCAGTAAAGGAGTATATTAGCATAATTGTAGAAAGAACTCACAGGGTAGGAGGCAGGGATTCAGGAAAGTTGCTTTCAACATCTGGGTAGTCTAATTCAGGATTTAGCAAAGTGATTGACTAAAGCAGCTCATGTCAATCCTATAGTCTCTAAGTAATCAGCATTATAATGACTTCCACATTTTAGTACCAAATTGTTTCACAAATTATTTAATTCTTCCCCCTTAAATATATTCCAAACTCCAGGAAGGTAAGAACAATATGTAATTACATAAAAAACTAGGTGACACAGTGAAAAGGATAAAACTCAAGAAGACCTGAGTTCAAATCCAGTTTTGTTTTGTTTTATTTTGTTTTTAGTTTATATATCACTTGTGTGACATTAGGCAAATACTTAATCTATCTCTGTCTCAGGTTCCTCAATTATAAAACAGAAGTAATAATATCACCTGCAGATAAAATGAAAATAACATTAGTACAATAGTAGATGCTTAACAGGTGTTTGTTACCTCCCCCCACCCCCCACTATTTCCCCTGCAGTGTTAAATATGTAACAAATACTCAATAAATCATTGTTGATTGATTGATTGAAGGACAACTTTTGAAATGCAAGTTCTAGAAAATATCTCAAAACTAAAGTAGTTTTACTTGTTCATCTGGTTGGGAGCCTATCCAATGCATAAGAAGCTTTCCACATATTCACTTGATTCACTTGATTTTGCAACCCATAGAAAGAGCCTCAGGTTTAAGATTATGCTTTGGTAGCAATTCATTGAAGCTAATATCTCAACTCTTACTCTCACTGAGAGGTCACAAAATTTGTCTGCTGAAAGCCCCTAATTGGTTAGGAGATATGTTTTCTAATGTTGTAATTCATAAGCCTTTGCCAGTATGATATGCACTGTGATTATTATTTGATATTAATTACTGGTTTAATTAGATTTTTGCAATGGGTTATGTAGTAGGAACAATTGGTACAAAACATTCCTCCAAAAATCTAAAATATGCTCTGCCAAACTAACAAAGAGAAAAGTAGGATGCAGCTTTGATAGGGCAGAAGAATAACACAACTTCTAGAAGTCCTTTTGCTAGAATCCTCAAAATATGCCTTTTAGGTCTGCAGTAAATTTTCTGCTTGGCTACATGAAAAGACCTGAATTTGTATCCAGTTTTTCCTTGACTTACAATACAGTCATTACTATGAGCAGTCCTGGAAAATGACTAGAAAATTGTATGGCAGGGTTTTCTTCTCACACAAGCAAGAAGGGAGAAGACTATGTTCTCTTCACCATGAGATTTCTTCTCAGAGATCTACATGAACTGATGCTAAGTTCATCATATACGGCAACAACAAGACTAAATAATGATCAATTCTGGTAGACGTAGCTCTTTTCAACAATGAGATAATTCAAACCAGTTCCAATTGTCCATCTACAAGCAGATAGAGAATCTTGGGAACTAAATGTACTTCACAACATAGCATTTTCACTCTTTTTGTTGTTGTTTGCTTGCATTTTATTTTGCTTTTTTATTGGTTTGATTTGATTTTTCTTGTGCAGCACAATAATTGTATAAATATGTATACATACATTGGATTTAACATATATTTCTACCATGTCTAACATATATTGGATAACTTACCATCTAGGAGAGGGCATGGGGGAAGAGAGGGAAAATTGAAACACAAGGTTTTGTAAGAATCAATGTTGAAAAATTGTCCATGCATATGTTTTGAAAAATAAAAAAAGCTTTAATAAAACAATTAATAATAAAAAAGATTTCTTGTCAAAGGTGGAATTGTTTTCCCTCTTTATTACTAAATATAGGAATCTCCTTTTCCAATAAAATTGTTTCTTATAGTAACTTAACCATAATCGGTTCTTTTGTCAATACAGACTTCCTGCAATATCAGGGCAATATCCCTACTTTGTCCATAGGTAGTAAACAATTGTGTTCCCACCTGATAAATATTTCAGTACTAAATATTTGGGCACTTTTAATAGGGTCAGGGGGGTTTTATTTGCTCAATTGACTCACATATTTTTAACCCTAGCCTATTTAGATTCAGAAATCAGGTAGATGTCTGATTTTCATGTTTTCTTTTTTTCTCCAAGGCCATCATGTTGAACAGCAAAATGCTAACATTAGTGAGTATTCATTTTCCCTTTATTCTCACATCTTCTACCAATTTTACATTTAGCAGATATGGAGAAAAGTGAGAACAACAAAGAAAACACAAATAAGGAAATAAAAATAGGTAAGTGGGTCAACTTCATTTTTAATCAAGGGGCATTGTCCTTGTTTGGTATCCACTCATTCAAAATGATTTCAAGTAGATTTATGAGGATAATTCGAGTTTCTCAAATTGTTATGCTCAAAATATGGTTTTATCATGTTTTTCTTTTTTCCATCTACCCTTCACCTGGATTGAAATAAGCTATTATGTTTATATTACTATTATCTATTGTTTTAATTATTATCATGATACTGTCATCCTTTAAAACTTCCCAATGAAATCAGTATCATCTATTGAAATTGCTCTGAATCATCACATTACTGAGAAGGCCCAGGTCCATCACAATTGATCATCACATAATCTTGATAATACTCCCAGTTCCTAATCCCCATAGGAAATAATCCAAGTTTTCACTTCCATCTAATTTATGATCTGTTAAGGAAGCATTAAATAATTTCCTTATAGTAGCACCTTATCAGGTTTTCAGTTTTTACTGAGAAAAATCTTTGATTCTCAATAAATTCATTTGACACACATAGTACATCCTTTGACCATGACTTAAATCTGCCATCAATAAGAAAATGTGGTGCAACAAAAGCATGAAATGTGGAGAAGAATCAGAATATTTATTTTTTAACCACAAATTTTGAATATGAATCCATCTCTGGACACATACTTGCTACTTTTACATTAGGCAATTATGAAAAATTAATAAAATGAAGACAGTTTAGGTACATAGAGTAGCACTATATAAAATATGATACTCAATAAATTCTGAGAGTTGTTGTGGCCTATCATCCAGTATTCCAGACTTAGAGTAAAGGTAACATTTATTCAAATCTTCCTTTGAACACTTCCAAGTTATGTGATAATGGGCAAGTCTCCTTACATGAATAATACTCAGTTTTTATCTCTGTAGAATGGACATAATTCTTATTCCTCATGAGGCATATATGAGGATCATAAGAGACAATGTGTATAAATGTTTTGTAAACTTCAACATATATCAATTTCAGCTATTGTGAGTGATGATGATGATGATGGATATAACTAAATGTTATTTGAATAAAATATACATAACTATGAAACAAAGAATATAAGAATTTATTGCTAGAATGCCCGAGTCCCTTACTATTTAAACTTGGCTATGATGAAAATAAAGATTTTATGGTATTTTAAAACACACAAAACACTTGCTTCACAAGAAGTCTATGATATAAGTAATCCAAATTCAGACTCAGAAAGATTAAATGATTTTCTTCTTGGAACCAAAGCTGGAAAGAAAGAGAGACAAGATTCACCCAGAACTCCAGATTTCAAATTCAGCACATATTCTACTCTACTGCATTATCTCTCAGCTCTATAATGTTTTTATTAGGGAAGAACAAAAAGGGTAATTGTCTAAATTGCCAAGAGAAGTAAGGGAATAAGAAAAAGTCATTGTGGAAAAGACAAGAAAGTTACCGTAGAATAGTTTATAAAATCCTGGACACATAGTAGGTGATTTAATGAATGCTTATTGCCAGTACTAGATGGCACAGTGGATAGAGTGTTGGGCCTGAAATCAGAAAGACTTATCTTTCTAAGTTTAAATCCAGCCTCAGGCACTTATTAGCTTTGTCAGCCTCTGCAAATTACTTAACCATGGTTTCTTTATATGTAAGATTAGCTAGAGAAGGAAATGGCAAACCATTTCAGAATCTTTCCCCCAAAAAAGCTCCCAAAGAGTCAGGGAGAGACAGATACAACTAAACTTACTCCAAAAATAATTGCTTATGAATTTGAACTGAATTTGTGAAAAGTTTATCAGTCTTTTCTCCTAATTCATATTCTCTTTCCCCATACCTTAATGACTGTAAGTTAAATAGGATCAAAAAGGTTAAACTAATAGGTTAATATAAGGACTATATGGGTATAATTGCAAATAAAAACCATGAAGTAGTTTGCACATAGATATTATCTTCACATTCTACAGAGTGATCAAGACTGTCAGCTCCTCTATTGCTCCTCCAAAAAAACATATGCATGTGTGTTTACACACACAAACACACACACACACACACACACACACATATACTTTTTATTGAAAATTTAGTTTTTATATTATCAAGGTACATTTCTTTCTTCTTTCAAAGAACCATTATGTTATAAAGGACTTTCATAACATTGAAACAGACTGTATAAATCTTTTTTATTATTGTAGTTTTTTATTTACAAGACATATGCATAGGTAATTTTTCAGTATTTACCCTTGCAAATCCTTCTGTTCCAACTTTTCTCCTCTTTTCCCCCTACAAACTCTCATAGATGGCAGGAAAATCAATGCATGTTAAATATATTAAAGTATATGATAAATACAATATATGTATAAATATCCATACAGTTATTTTGCTGCACAAGAAAAGTCAGACTTAGAAATAAGGTAAAAATAACCTGAAAAGGAAATCAAAAATGAAAGCAGAAAAATGGGATATAAGCAATAGGATATAATGGGATATAAACCCAGTAGTAACACTGCTGAATCAAAGGGTATGCACAGTTTGATAACTTTTTGAGCAAGTTCCAAATTGTTCTCCAGAATGGTTGGATGCATTTACAATTCCACCAACTATATATCAATTTTCTCACATCCACTCCAACATTCAGCATTATCTTTTCCTGTCATCCTATACCAATCTGATCCATTTAGACTTTGTCTTGGTGTACGGTGTTAAGTGTGAGTCAATGCCTAGCTCCTGCCATAATAATTTCCAATTTTCCCAGCAGTTTTTGTCAAACATTGAATTCTTAGTCCAAAAGCCAAGGTCTTTGAGTTTGTCAAACACTAGATTATTAAAGTTATTGACTATTTTGTCCTTAGAACCTAGCCTATTCCACTGATCAACTAATCTATTTCTTAACCAATACCGAATGGTTTTGGTGATTGCTGCTTTACAATATTATTTTAGGTCTGGTACAGCTAGACCACTTTCATTTAATTTTTTTTTTTTCATTAGTTCCCTTGAAAGTCTTGACCTTTTTTCTTCCAGATGATTTTTTTTTTTTATTTTTCTAAATCATTAAAATAGTTTTTTGGGAGTCTGATTGGTATAGCACTAAATGAACAGATAGATTAGTTTAGGTAATATTGTCATCTTTATTATATTTGCTCACCCTATCCAAGAGCATTTAATATTTTTCCAGTTGTTTAGATCTGATTTTATTTGTGTGGAATTTTATAGTTTTGTTCATGTAGTTCCTGATTTTCCATTGGCAGATAGATTCTCAAATATTTTATGCTATCGATAATCATTTTAAATGGAATTTCACTTTGTATCACTTGCTGTTGGATTTTGTTGGTGATGTATAAGAATGCTGAAGAACTATGTGGGTTTATTTTGCATCCTGCAACTTTGCTAAAGTTTCTAATAGCTTTTTAGTAGAATATCTGGGTTTTCTAAGTGTACCATCATATCATCTTCAAAAAGTGATAATTTGGTTTCCTCATTACCTACTCTAATTCCTTTAATCTTTTTCTAGACTCTAATTGCCAAGGCTAATATTTTTAATACAATATTGAATAGTAATGGTGATAATGGGCAACCTTGTTACATTCCTGATCTTATTGGAAATGATTCCAGTTTATTCCCATTATATATGATGCTTACAGAGGGTGTTAAATAGATGTTCCTGACTATTTTAAGGAAAATTTCATTTATTCCTATACTTTCAAGTATTTTTTTTTGTTGTTGTTGTTCAGCATTATATTTATTTGTTTGTTTCTTTGTTTGTTTGTTTGTTTATTTTATTTATTTATTTATTTATTTTTTACTCTAGTCCTCCTGAACTCAGGGCTGGTGCTCTATCCACTGTGCCACTTAGCTGCCCCTCAAGTGTTTTTACTAGGAATGGATGTTGGATTTTATCAAATGCATTTTCTTCATCTATTGAGATGATTATATCGGTTTTGTTAATTTGGTTATTGATCTAGTCAATTATGGTAATAGTTTTCCTAATATTGAACCAGTCATATATTCCTGGTATAAAATATGGTCATGGTGTATTATCCTGAGGATGATTTTCTATAATCTTTTTGATAATATTTTATTTAAGATTTTTGCATCAATATTCATTAGGGAGATTGGTCTATAATTTTCTTTCTCTGTTTCAAACCTACCTGGTTTAGATATCAGTACAACATCTGTGTCATTAAAGGAATTTGGTAGGATTCCTTCAATCCCTATTTTTTTCATATAGTTTATATAGCATTAGAGTTAATTGTTCTTTAAATGTTTGGTGAAATTCATATGTAAATTCATATGGCCATGGGGATTTTTTTTTTCTTAGCGAATTAATTAATAGCTTGTTCTATTTCTTTTTTTCTAAAATGGTACTATATAAGTAATGTACTTCCTCTTCTGTTAATCTGGGAAACCTATATTTTTGAAGGTTTTTGAAGTGAAATATCCATTTCACTTAGGTTATCAAATTTATTGGTACAAAGTAATTCCTAATTATTGCTCTAATTTCCTTTTTATTGGTGAAAAGTTCTCCCTTTTCATTTTTAAGACTAATAATTTGATTTTCCTCTTCCCTTTTTCCAATCAAATTTACCAAAGGTTTATCTATTTTATCGTGTTTTTTTCCCATAAAACCAACTTTTGGCTTTATTTGTTAATTCAATAGGATTTTTTCTTTTTTTAACTTTCAATTTTGTCAACTTCTCCTTTTAATCTTAGAATTTCAAGTTTAGTTTTTGATTGGGAGTTTTTAATTTGCTCTTTTTCTAACTTTTTAATTTGCAAGCCTGATTCATTGATCTTTTCTTTCTCTATTTTATTCAAGTAAGCCTCTAAAAATATAAAATTTCCCCTTATTACCACTTTGGCTGCATCCCACAAATTTTGGTATGATATCTCATTGTTGTCATTCTCTTTGGTGAAATTATCAATTGTGTCTATGACTGTTTCATCCATCATTATTTAGGATGAGATTATAGTTTCCAATTACTTTTTGTTCTATTTACCCCTAGTTTTTGTTGAATGTAGTTTTTATTGCATCTTGATCTGAAAAGAATGCATTTCCTATTCCTGCCTTTCTGCATTTAATTTGAGGTCCCTTTATGTCCTTTATGTCTTTTCCACCAATGAAGAGGAAATTAGAGCAATAATTAGGGGTTACTTTGACAACTTTATGTCATTATGGTGCATTTTTGTATAGGATCCATGAATTGCTGAGAAGAAAGTATAATTGTATATATATATAAACTGTCTCCATTCAGTTTTTTCCTAAGATCTATCATACCTAACTTTTCCAACATTCTATTTACCTCTTTAGCTTCTTTCTTATTTGTTTTATGGTTTAATTTATCTAATTATGAGAGTGCAAGATTGAGGCTTATTATAGTTTTGCTATCTATTTCTTCTGGCAACTCTCTTAAGTTCTCCTTTAGGAAGTTAGACACTATACCACTTGATGCATACATGTTTAGTATTGATATTACTTCATTATCTATG
Organism: Sminthopsis crassicaudata; assembly: GCF_048593235.1. Lineage (NCBI taxonomy): Eukaryota > Metazoa > Chordata > Mammalia > Dasyuromorphia > Dasyuridae > Sminthopsis > Sminthopsis crassicaudata. The sequence goes on from NC_133619.1 coordinate 505,595,137, forward strand.
CTACCCTTTAGCAATATATGGTGCCCTTCCTTATCTCTTTTAATTAGATCACCTTTTGCATTGGCTAGATCTGAGATAAGGATGGCTACCCCTGCTTTTTTGGCTTCACCTGAAACACAATAGATTCTTCTCCAGCTTTTTACCTTTACTCTGTATGCATCACCCTGTTTTAAATGTGTTTCCTGTAAACAACATATTGTAGGGTTCTGACTTGATCTAGTCTGCTATCCTCCTCCACTTAATAGGGGAGTTCATCCCATTCATATTTATGGTTAAATTTACTAATTCTGTATTTCCTGCCATCCCCAGATTATACTTTTCTTTTTTCTTTCCCCCTTACCTCCCTCCCCAGAATTAAACTTATGGGCACCACTTACCTCACACAACTCTCCCTTTTTAGAATCCCTCCAACCCTCTTTGAATACCTCTCCCTTTCTTAAACTTTTCCCTTATTTTTTTTCTGCATTCCTTTCTATTTAGCCTACTCTTTTCCTTTTCCCTTTTCCTCTCCCACTTTTTAATGAGGTGAGAGAAGTTTCTCTGTAAACCAAATATGTCTAATTTTTTCTCTTTGAACCAAATCTGATGAGAGTAAGATTCACACACTATTCCTCTCTCTCCCTAATCCCCTCAGATTTGATAGGTTTCCTTTGCCTCTGTGGGATGCAATTTCCCTCTTTTTATCTCCCCTTTTCCCTTTTTCTGATAAAATCCCCTTTCCACTTCTATTTACTTTTTTATATTATAACAGTAAAATCAAAATATACACACACTCCATATATGTGTCCGTAACAGAAACCCTGTTCTCAAGAATTCTTTTTATGTTTCAGATGATGAAATTGAAATTTCAGATGATGAAATTGAAACTATATCCACTCATATGAAAGAGTGTTCCAAATCACTACTGATCAGAGAAATTCAAATTAAGACAACACTGAGATACCACTGCACACCTGTCAGATTGGCTAAGATGACAGGAACAAATAATGATGAATGTTAGAGGGGATGTGGGAAAACTGGGACACTGATGCTTTGTTGGTGGAGTTGTGAAAGAATCCAGCCATTCTGGAGAGCAATTTGGAACCATGCCCAAAAAGTTATCAAACTGTGCATACTCTTTGATCCAGCAGTGCTACTACTGGGCTTATATCCCAAAGAAATACTAAAGATGGGAAAGGGACCTGTATGTGCCAAAATGTTTGTGGCAGCTCTTTTTGCAGTGGCTAGAAACTGGAAAATGAATGGATGTCCATCAATTAGAGAATGGTTGGGAAAATTATGTTATATGAATGTTATGAAATATTATTACTCTATAAGAAATGGCCAGCAGGATGAATACAGAGAGGTTTGGAGAGACTTATATAAACTGATGCTGAGTGAAATGAGCAGAACCAGGAGATCACTATAAACTTCAACAACAATACTGTATGAAGATATATTCTGATTGAAGTGGATAACTTCAACATAAAGAAGATCCAATTCACTTCCAGTTGATCAATGATGGACAGAAACAACTACACCCTGAGAAGGAACACTGGGAATTGAATGTAAATTGTTTGCACTACTGTCTTTCTACCCAGGTTACTTATACCTTCGGATATTAAACCAGCCCTGAATTCCTGGTATAAATCCTACTTGATCATAGTGTATTATCCTGAGGATGATTTTAGCATCAATATTCATTAAGGAGATTGGTTTATAGTTTTCTTTCTCCGTTTTCAACTTGCCTGGTTTAGGTATCAGTACCATGTCTGTGTCATAAAAGGAGTTTGGTAGGACTCCTTCATCCCCTATTTTTTCAAATAGTTTATATAACACTGGGGCTAATTATTCTTTAAATGTTTGGTAGAATTCATATGTAAATCCATCTGGTCCTGGGGAATTTTTCCTGGGGAGTTGATTAATAGCTTGTTTTATTTCTTTTTCTGAAATGGGACTATTTAAGCAGTTTACCTCCTCCTCTATTAATCTAGGAAGCCTATATTTTTGGAGGTAGTCATCCATTTCACTTAAGTTATCAAATTTATTGGCATAAATTTGGGCAAAGTAACTCCTTATTATTTCTCTAATTTCCTCTTCATTCATGGAAAGATCCCCCTTTTCATTTGTAAGACTAACAATTTGATTTTCCTCTTTCTTTTTTCTGATCAGATTTACCAAAGGTTTATCTATTTTATTGGCTTTTTCATAAAACCAACTCTTAGTTTTATTTATTAATTCAATAGTTTTTTTTTTTTTACTTTCAATATTATTGATTTCTCCTTTTAATTTTAGAATTTCAAGTTTAGTTTTTGGTTGGGGGTTTTTTATTTGGTCTTTTTCTAGCTTTTTAAGTTTCAGGCCCAATTCATTAATCTTCTCTTTCTCTAGTTTATTCAAGTAAGCCTCTAAAGATATAAAATTTCCCCTTATTACTGCTTTAGCTGCATCCCACAAATTTTGGTATGATATCTCATCGTTGTCATTCTCTTGGGTGAAATTATTAATTGTTTCTATAATTTGCTGTTTTACCCAGTCATTCTTTAAGATGAGATTATTTAGTTTCCAATTACTTTTTGGTCTATTTACCCCTAACTTCTTGTTGAAGGTAGTTTTTTTATTGCATTGTGATCTGAGAAGAAGGCATTGACTATTTCTGCCTTCCTGCATTTAATTTTGAGATCTTTATGTCCCAATATATGGTCAACTTTTGTATAGGTTCCATGAACTGCTGAGAAGAAAGTATACTCCTTTCTATCACCATTCAGTTTTCTCCAAAGATCTATCATACCTAGTTTTTCTAATGTTCTATTTACCTCTTTAATTTCTTTCTTATGTGTTTTGTGGTTTGATTTATCTAATTCTGAGAGTGCAAGGTTGAGATCTCCCACTATTATAGTTTTGCTGTCTATTTCTTCTTGCAACTCTCAACTTTTCCTTTAGGAAGTTAGATGCTATACCACTTGGTGCATATATGTTTAGTATTGATATGGCTTCATTGTCTATGCTACCTTTTAGTAGGATATAGTTTCCTTCCTTATCTCTTTTAATTAGATCAATTTCTGCTTTTGCTTGATCTGAGATAAGGATGGCCACCCCTGCTTTTTTGGCTTTACCTGTAGCATAATAGATTCTGCTCCAACCTTTTACCTTTACTCTGTATGTATCTCCCTGCTTTAAGTGTGTTTCCTGTAAACAAAACAGTGAAAGTGCCACAAGTGCACTGTCAAGCCGAGATAGGTGTTAGGTCACTTCCAGATTGGGGTGGTTCTAGGATATGGCTTTATATTTTAAAGTAGCTTGATTTCTCTTCTGATCTGCTGTTTTATAAGCAGAATAGGGATATCAGCCTGTGCCAGATTCCTCTATCTCAGTGGCTTCTCTGATCCCAGAGTTCTCCCCAGCCTGTTTGGCACAGTGTGCTAGCACCTAACCCTGTCTGTGCTGATCTTTTTTTCCTCCCCTCAGAACCGACCTTTTCTGTTGAAATTCCAGGTTCTCTTCAGCTGGCAAATTGTGCTTCTAATCCTTGTGGTTTTTAATAGTCCAGCATTGTTTTTGAGGCTGATTTAACTAGTTGGTATTGAGGGATGAAAGGAGCTCACAAATTCACATGTATCTTCTCCGCCATCTTGGCTCCGCCCCTGAAAAGTTTTTTGTAATTCTATTCACACAAATCTTGGCTTTGTCTTAGCAAGTAGACTTCTCAGTATTTTATATTGTCTAAAGTTTTGTTAAATGGCATTTCTCTTTCTCTTACTACTGGGCTTTGTTGGTAACAGTGACATACCAGTTTTATTTTATATCCTTCAACTTAGCTAAAGTTGTTCATTGTTTCTACTTATTTTTTAGTTTATTCAGTAGGATTCTCCATATATACCATCATATCATCTTAAAAGAGTGATAATTTTGTTTCATCGTTACCTACTCTAAAGCTAACATTTCTACTACATTATTGAATATTAGTAGTGAAAATGGGCAACCTTATTTTACTCCTTATCTTACTGGGAATGCTTCTACTTTATCCCCATTACATATAATGCTTGTTTGATTGTTTCAGATATATTCTACTTATCATTTTAAGAAAACTCCACTTATTCTTATGCTCTCTAGTGTTTCTACTAGAAATTGATGTTATATTTTGTCAAATTATTTTTCTGCATCTTATGATATAATTGTATGATTTCTGTTTGGTTATTGATATGGTCAATTACGCTGATAATTTTTATGATATTGAATAGCCCTGCATTTCTGGTATAAATTCCACCTCGTCATAGTCTACTATCCTGATGATAATTTTCTGTACTCTCTTTGCTAATATTTTATGTAAGGTTTTCATATCAATATTCATTAGGGAAAATGGTCTATAATTTTCTTCCTCTGTTTTGGACCTCCCTGATCTTAGGTATCAGCACCATAGTTTTGCACATACAATTTCCTTTCCCTTCTTTAATATTACTCTTTGGGATATAAGCCCGGTAGTAACACTGCTGAATCAAAGAGTATGCATGGTTTAATATCTTTTTGAGTATAGTTCCAAATTGCTCTCTAGAATGGTTGGATCCATTCACAATTCCACCAATAATGCATCAGTATTCCAGTTTTCCCACATCCCTTCTAATATTTGTCATTATCTTTTCCTGTCATCTTAGCCAATCTGAGAGGTGTGTAGTGGAAGATACAGTTTTTAAGAGTTGCAAAGTATCATTTTCATATGTAGGGATTTAACCTTTAAAAACAGTATTTTTTTTTTTAATTTTCTTCCATTTTACTTGGTAGTTCTTCCAAATAGAGTTTTATATACATATATATATACATATATATATATATATATATATGCATATATATTTTTTTCTGCAATTGGCTTATTTAAGATGTTCCTTCCTTTCTGTTAATTTTAGTGTTCTTGAAAGTAATCCATTATTTCTTTTGTTATGCATTTTGTAACAAATAATTGGACAGCAGTTGATATAGTCTTTTTTTTTTAAATTCTCCTGGTTTTTGATGATTTTTACTTGGAAATTTGCATTTTTATTGATTTAATCTTCTGTTTCTTTTTAAAAATCATGTTTGCTAAAGATTTTTCGATTTTGTTGCTTTTTTAAGAACTTTTATTCTCTGCTTCCAATTTATTCTATAATTTTAGTATCTCTTCTTTGTTTTAGATTTGTTTTCTTGTTGAATTTCTATTTTAAAAGCATATTCACGTCACCAATTCTATCATTTTCTAATTTGTAAAAAAAAATGTTTTTAGGGATGTAGTTTTTCTTTTGAAAACTTATTTCACTAAATCCCAGAAGTTTTGGTTTATTTTTTTAATTATATATATCAACTTACACATAATTATTAATCCTTTCTATGATTTATCTTTTGTCCCACTCAGTTAGAATTTCTTTGTTATATCTTCATTTGAGCCTATTTGTGTATTCGTGTGTGCATGTGCATGAGCAAAATGAACTGATTGTTCTTTTTTATTACATGATGATCTTTTAAAAATATTTATTTATTTGCTTACTTAATATTTTCCCCAATTACATTCAAAACATTTCTTTTACATTTGTTTTTAAGACTTTTTGAGTTCTAGGTTCTCCCCATTATTGCTATCCACAATTAAGAAACCACATGTGAGTTATGTAAAACATTTCCATAAAAGTCAGGTTATGAAAGAAAATTATATCTCCCACCATAGTGAAAATAAAAATTCTCAGAAAAATTAATTAAAAATAAAGAGAGAGATAGACAGAGTAATAGAGAATGCTTCAAGCTATATACAGATTGGATCAGATCCTTCTCTGTGTATGGATAGAATTTTTATCATAAGTCCTTCAGAGGAGGTGTGTATGATTGTACTACTGAGAATACAAAAGTCATTTAGAGCTGGTCATCCCAGAACATTACTGTTACTTTATATACAATATATTTACTTTGTTCATGGAGGGCTTTCCAGTTTGTTTGTTTGTTTTTTTCCAAAGTGCATCCTGCTTATCATTTCCCAAAGAACAATAATATTTCATCAAATAAACTTGCTTCATTTTTTTTTTTTTACAATTACTATCACTAATTGCATTTCCCTCTTTTATTCTCTCCCTCCTTTCATGCTGTCCCTCCTCAAAAGGGTTTTGTTACTGACTATTTGCTCCCTCAATATGCCCTCTTTTTTATCACCCTCTCCACTTCCCAAATCTTATTTCCCTCCTATTTTCCTACAGAGTAAGATCAATTTCTATGTCCTTACTGAGTATGAATGTTATTTCCTATTTGAACTAATTCTGATAAGAGTAGGGTTCACTCACTTGCCCTCTCCTCCCCACTCTTCCTTTCCACTATAAAATCTTTTTCTTGCTTCTTTTTTATGGTAGATAATATGCACCATTCTACTTCTTCCTTCTTCCTTTCTCCAAATATATTCCTCTCTCATCCCTTAATTTTCTCATTTTTTAAAAAAAGCTATTATCCCTTCATATTCAACTCACACCCATGCCCTTTGTCTATATATATATATATATATATATATATATATATATATATATATATATATATATATATTCTCTCTCTCTCTCTCTCTCTCTCTCTCTCTCTCTCTCTCTCTTTCTCTCTCTCTCCTCTCTCTCTCTTCCCCCCCTCTCTCTCTTCCCCCCTCTTTCTCTCTTTTCCCCTCCTCTCTCTCTCTTCCCCTCCCCCTTCTCTCTCTCTCTCTCTCTCTCTCTCTCTCTCTCTCTCTCTCTCTCTCTCTCTCTCTCTCTCTCTCTCTCTCTCTCTTCTCTCTCTCTTCTCTTCTCTCTCTCTCTCTCTCTCTCTCTCTCTCTCTCTCTCTCTCTCTCTCTCTCTCTCTCATCATTCTCCCAGGTGGGAATATAAAGAGATAAACCTTATTAAGCCTCTTATGATATCACTTTTGTGATTATCTACTTGTGCTTCTCTAGAGTCCTATATGGAAAATCAAATTTTACATTCAGTTCTCGTCTTTTCATCATAAATGTCAGAAAATTCTCAGTTTCCTGAATGACCACCTTTTTTGCTGGAGGATTATATTCTGTTTTGTTGGGTAGGTGATTCTTGGTTGCAATCCTAACTCCATTGTTCTCCAAAATATCAAGATCCAAGCCCTTGAGTCCTTTAATGTAGAAGCTGCTAAATCTTGTGTTATTTAACTGTGGCTCCACTATACTGGAATTATTTCTTTCTAGATAACTTGCAATATTTTCTGCTGACTTCGGAGTTCCAGAATTTGGCCAATTTTATTTTGCAATCTCTTTTAGCTGGTGATCAGTGAATTCTTTCTATTTCTATTTTACCTTCTGGTTCTGAAATATCAGGACAGTTTTCCTTGATTATTTCCTGAAAGATGATGTCCAGACTCTTTTTTTTTTTTTTTTTTTTTTTTTGATCATGACTTTCAAGTATATCAAGATATGTATAGGATGTTATGTGCTGGTTGGAGTTCTACTGACCAAAGCTGCATGGGACTGCACACCAGACTCCCACCCTATTATCACACACCTTGTCCACTGAACTTCTGAGTCCTTCCTCATGTTCTAGGCTGAGAGGTCCAGAAGCCATCAGTCCTGCTGCTAATTCAGAGGTCCTGTCTTGCTGATGCTGGGGTCTGGGCTGGAACTGGAACAGGCTTGCTCTGGGATTGCACAATGGGCTCTGGTTCCACAGACCTTTTTTGCTGACCATATAGATTACAGGGGTTCTCAAACTACGGCCTGCGGGCCAGATGCGGCCTGCTGAGGACATTTATGTGGCCCGCTGGGTTATGGCAAATGGGCTGAGAGGTGGAGACAGAGTGTGAGCTTTTGTTTTTACTATAGTCCAGGCCTCCAACAGTCTGAGGGCCAGTGAACTAGCCCCCTAGTTAAAAAGTTTGGGGACCACTGAATTATTCTTGTTGGTGTCTCTGGGCTGAGAGGTCCAGAAGCTTCTAGCACTGCTGCTGATTCAGAGGTTGGGATATGCCCAGGCTAATGTTGGATCTGCAGCTGCAACAGCATGTCTAGTCCTGGGACTCCCAGACTCCCACCCTGGTCTCAGGGTGGGAGCTTTTCTGCTGAGCTTCTAAGTGTCCTGTGCTGGAAAATATTCTAATCCATTTTTTTGGATGTTCTATTGCTCTAAAATTTGCTTATAGTGATTATTCTAAAAAATTTGGGGTAGTTTAGGAGAGAGATTTGACAAGTTTCTGCCTTTACCCTGCCATCTTGGCTCCACCTTTCTTGAATTATGATCTTAAAAGTGTCTATACTATTTCTGACTTTATTTTTATTTGCAATGTTTCTTTATTCTAATTCATAATTACTTTTTGTAAAAGTTGTAGTGCTAAAAAATATGTATGATCAACAATTGTCCCATTTAAAAGAAGCTATAAGTCTCTGTTTTGTGGTCTTTGAAAGAGTTCAAAAGACATAATTTCTGAGTAATTTAATCATTTTATTAGTAATGCCAGCATTTTAACAAAAGGATGGTCATTTGCTCATCCTTCTATTAGACCAATGACTGCTTCACCTGAGTGGAGTCCCGATATAACATAAGGCTATTTCGTCCATTGAAATGTGAATAAAAGAAAAAAGGTAAGATCCATATCTATCCAAATCATTGGTTATTGATGATCATTTCTTTCAGTTTTGATTGATGGCAATATTTTAATTTCAATTGTTGAATATCTTTCTTTTTCCCAATTACTCATTTTTATTCTGTGAACATGTTTAATTTTATGTGTGTTATGTTATCAAAGCATTATTTGGTTTTATTTTGTTTTACCATTTTTCATTTTCTTTCATCTTATTGGATTGCATCATTCATTAACATTCATAATTAACATTAACATATTCATATTAACATTAACACTCATAGGACTTGGATTTATATTTTTGTCTATTCGTCCCTGACATTGATTTTTTTCTAAATTACTATTTTTGATTTTGTTCCTGTTAATAAAATAAAAATATAAGATTAATTTTCTAATAATCTACTTTAAGTCAACTTTTATCCCATAGTCTTTCTTCCCACTTTTAATCCTTTCTTCTATTTATCTCCTTTTCTCATTTTTGGAGTTTTATGTAACATATTGATTTATTTTTCTTTCTAACCATTATTTAAGTATCTAAATTTTTTCTTTTTTTCTTATTTTCCCTCTCATTTAAGTAGTTCATTTAAAATTCTTGTTTTATCTCCTTCAAGTTACTTTTTTTTTTTTACTAATTTCTTTTAAATTTTTATACCTTTTCGTAGTTTACCTTATTCTCTTTATATCCTTTTGTCCTATTCTATTTTTTATTTTTGATTCATATTTTTATGCTTATGCATAAAATTCATTAATCTCCTTTTAATCCTTACTAAATTAAACTTTCCAAAGTATCAAGTTTAAGTTTATTTTCAAAACAATTTTTGTTATTGCTATGTAAGTGTTACGTATTAGCTGGCCAAAGTATATTTCTAATAAAGATTTGTCCCATGATCATAATATAGTTTTAAGCTATCAAATAGCTATCAAAACTTAAAATTGCACTAAGACTTTGGGACCACTCTGTATAAGTATTCCAATCATACTGACTAATTCTTTTAGCCAGTACTTATAAGGTTGTACTAATCCAGTTTAAATATGGCTTATTGTTCTTGCTCTAAATGCAAAAGTATTTTCAATTTTAAGTTTTTTTCATTTTAAAATATATGGGTAGTTGGGGTCTTGATGGATTAAGTTGCATGTGTAATAAAATGGATTAATTGAGTGACTGTGCCAACTATCATTTGCAACTTGCTGGTAGAAGTGTTTATTAAGACCACTGTAGAAAAAGACAATTTGATTTAGTCCATAACTGTTTCTGAAGCAAGGCAGAAAAATAAGAAATCAGCTTCTTATTAATGCCTCAAGGCTGAGCTATCAGTGGAGCTCCATTCTCACAGTGGTAAAATCTGAAACTGCTTCAGGGTGTCAGCTGCATATAGACAGTGTGGATGAGTGAGAGCAGCCAATGATTCCTCTGGTATTTAATTCTCATCCCAATGAATTCTTAAAACTTAATCAGTAGCACCCTAGAGAAAGAGAGAATTGGATATAATGAGATCTCAGTGCTGAACTGCTTTTCTCAAAGGTCCCTCTGAGTCTGTAGAGTCCTAAACCTGGTGTGATGTGATAATTGAGCCAGGATCTGACACATCCATACATCACAAGGGGAAGTAAAGGAGAAGAAAATCAAGTCCTTCAGTGAAAAAAATTTAGGAGTAATTGTTATGACGAAGCTCAGCACTAAAAGATTTAAAGAATGGAGAGGATGAAGAATGACATATTACTTCAGAATGTTGTGGTATTATTCAAAAGTAAGATATTAACTCTTGACACAACTGAGCAGAGCATAGAAGATTGACCCCGGAAATCATTGTAAACACTTGGTATGGCCCAGGTTCACTTTTAATCTCCACCCAAAGAAAGGATTCTGCAAAACAATAGAGTAAACAAAATCTGTCTGTGGTGGCTTCCAACATTCCTTCTTTGTGCCTTTATTTCCAGGATATGTAATCTAGCATCATTCTCTGTCTTGCATCAATTTTACTTTAAAGGATCCATATCCTAGATCATATTCCTGCAGAAAGTTGATTAAGCCCTTCGATATGTTGCCCTTAGAATTCTTAGGATTTAGTTTATTATTTCCTTATTTGTTTTGCATTTTAATAAAGTATTTTTGAAAAGAAGAAAATCTTCAAAATCCAGCGGAATTAAGCACTAATATTGTACATACATATACTTCCTCAACTCATATCATGTGGACATGAGAACATTATATTATAGAAAGATCATTGTATCTATAGTCAAAAGCTTAACTCCTTTTAATGCTACTTATTTGCTCTGTTACCTTGGACAGATTATTCAAACCTTGTGAAAGTGTAGCTCCTCTATTAACCTTGAATAAAAAAGATTACTTTTAATGGAAGTTATGAGAAAATTGCTTTGCAAATTGTTATATACAAGATAATAATAATTAATTACTAGTTTTATTATAGTTCTTATTTACAAGACATATGCATGGGTAATTTTTCAGCATTGACAATTGTAAAACCTTCTGTTCCAACTTTTCCCCTCCTTTCCCCCATACCCTCCCCCAGATGGCAGGTAGACTAATACTTGTTAAATATTTTAATGTATATATTAAATACAATATATGTATACATATCCATACAGTTATTTTGCTGCACAAGAAAAATAGGACATGAGAAATAATATACAATTAACGTGAGAAGGAAATCAAAAATGCAAGCAGACAAAACCAGAGGGATTGGAAATGCTATTTAGTGATTCATACTCATTTCCCAGATTTCTTTCGCTGGGTATAGCTGGTTCTCTTCATTACTGAACAAATGGAACTGATTTGGTTCATCCCATTGTTGAAGAGCATTAATTACTATTGCATAACTAGTTTTCTATCCCTAAAGCAGAGAGGTTGGAGTGTTTCTAGAAAACAGACATTATGGTGAGATCAATGTCCCCATGCAAATTGGGATTTTTTTTTTCTTAAATGATATTGAGATTGTCATCAGGATTTCATTTTCTCAGAAGACTTGTTCAGCTTTTAACATCCTTTCCAGGTTACCTGCCCCTCCTTAGCATACATCCTGCTACATAATGGGCACTTAATAGATGTTTGCTTATTGATCGAGTACAAAAATATACCAGAAACTCCAGGTATGCTCTATATCCTTGACTGGCAGACTACTATAGGGAACTCAGAGACCAAAGTATTTGGTTCTCCTACTATGACCAAATAAAATTTGTTTTGATAACTGCTGAATGACTTATGAGTATCCTATTTCCCTTCAATATATTGTCATGAGACTAGACTAAGGCCAAGCACAGAATAGCCATAAAGCTAAATAAAAATGTTAAATAATGTGTTTTAAAAGATTTGAAAAGTTTAAAGTTGTCAGATTTGAGAAAATATGAGAGCTTTTTTCCTGGGAAACTGATGGCTAGTTATTTTCTAATGTTCTCTTTACCAAAAAAAAAAAAAAATAATCCTACTTGGAGCATGGAAAATTTTGCTAAATTGAGGGGAAGTCTTATTAAATATAAGAATAATATATTATATGCTACTTCTCTAGATATCTTTGAAAATACAATGAGATCATCTGACTGAAATATTTTGAATGTGAACTTGACAAAGGAATTAATATCCAGAGTGCAGTGATATGTTGATTAACAATTACAACAACAAAATAATAATAATAAAGCAGATTGGTACAGCAGTTAGAGAGATGGACTTGGACACAGAGTTAGGAAAAGCTCAGATCAGATCTGGCTCCAGATACATGTTATATAACTCAGAACAAATCACTTCACTTCTCAGCACTTCCATAATTAGAAATCTATATTAGAAAAGTCTACATGGGAGATGTTGTGAAATGATAGGCATTGAAATACATTGTTGATGGAACTGTGAAATTGTATAACCATTTTGGAAAGTAATTTGGAATTATGTCTATAAAGTATGTATACCCCTAGGAAGTCAATATTAAGAAGAAAATACCTGTCTATTACTGGGGAAAATAGAAGAAAAGAGGGAGGAAGGGAAGAAGATGTAGGAGAAAAAGAAGGGCTGGAAGAATATGAGAAGAAAGAAAGTCTCATAGACACCAAAATAATTATTACAGTATTTTTTGTGATATAAAAGAATTGGAAACAAAGTAGAGATACATTGATTGGAGAATGGCTAAATAAATTGTGCTACATTAATAGGTGGCACATGAATATTATTGTGCTGTAAGAATTGACAGGTAGTACAATGCACAAAGTGTTTGTCTCAGTTTCCTCATCCCTAAAATGACCTGGAGAAGGAAATGGCAAATGAGTCCAGTATTTTTGCCAAAAAAAATCCCAAATGGGGATGAAAAGTGATACATGACTATACAACAACAAAAAAAATGATATGTGATTAATACAGAGAAGCATGAAATAATCTACATGAAATGAAGCCAAATAAAATAAGAAAAATATATATATATATATGTATATGTATGTATAATAGTAGCATATAAATCAGTGTAAACAAAAGGGAAAAAACACTAAAAATAAAAAGATCAAACATGACTTAAATGAAAGGCTATAAGAAGAAACACAAATCTTCACTCCCTTCACAGAGGTGGAAGGTCCACAGTTGTTACACATTGTACATGTTTTGGATTTTGTCTATAACAGTCGTGCTGGAGGATTTTTGTTGTTGAACTTTTGATTCATTTTGTTTTTTATATTATTGGGGAAAAGTGCCTCTTTTAAAATACTATTTCTTTGGAAAAATGAAATGTCTCTATACTTAAGAGAGGGATAGTTGCAGGAGATTATGTATGATGACCAGAGAAATAGAAGACAAAAAAAAAAACTTATCTTTAAAAAATCTGCATAGAGAAATTTTATCATCCAATATTTCCTATACCAATAATATCAAAAGTCTGTTCATAAAGAAAATATAATAAATATAAAGACACAATTGGTAGTTAGAATTACAAAGCAGAAAAATCACTATTCTTTAAAACCTAATAGACAACAAATCTCCATAATGCAAATATAATCCCAAATTATATTTGAGAATTTAACAAATTAATTATCTTGGAAGTTAAGTATCACTTGGATACATCTTTTAATTCGTAAAGATTTAGGAATAATTTAAACAGATATAGCTATTCTGAATATTAATAATCTCCTGGGTTTATGGAATGAAATTTTAAAAATATAAAAACTTAGATGGATATGTTACAAACATGACTTACAAACAAAATGAGTTACATTTTCATTTCCATTGTCCTTTCTATTACTGGAAAATGCTTTCAGTAAACCTACAGAATATAAATCTGATTTCCAATATTTTATTCAATTGAAAAAGAAATAATTTTATCCCCTACATAATACTCTAAATAATATTAAATATAAAAGAGCAACAGCATGATATTGACTTACCATATTATGTTTATATGATTATCTTATGATCATTTTTATGTATTTTTATTTTTCTTCAGTTATTTCAGCCATGTCTGACCTTTCATGGCCCCATTTGGGGTTTTCTTGGCAAAGATACTACAGTGATTTCCTATATCTTCTCCTGCTCATTTTACATATGAAGAACCTGATCAAAGGAATAGATTAAGTTCACAGGACAAAATAGCCAAAGACTATAACAATCTAGTGTTTGACAAACCCAAAGATCCCAAATTTTGGGATAAAAATTCACACAAAAACTTATGGGAAAATTGGAAATTAGTATGGCAGAAACTGGGCATTGACCCACACTTAACACCATACACCAAGATAAGGTCAAAATTGATCCATGATTTAGGCATAAAGAATGAGATTACAAATAAATTAGAAAAACATAGCATAGTTTACCTCTCACACTTGTGGAGGAGGAAGGAATTTGTGACCAAAGAAGAACTAGAGATCATTATTGAACACAAAAATCACAAAAAATCACTTTTGATTATGTCAAGTTAAATAAACTTTTGTACAAACAAAACTAATGCAGATAAGATTAGAAGGGAGGCAACAAACTGGGAAAACATTTTTACAGTTAAAGATTCTGATAAAGGCCTCATTTCCAAAATATATAGAGAACTGACTCTAATTTATAAGAAATCAAGCCATTCTTCAATTGATAAATGGTCAAAGGATATGAACAGACAAGTTTCAGATGATGAAATTGAAACTATTTCTACTCATATAAAAGGGTGTTCCAAATCACTATTGATCAGAGAAATGCAAATTAAGACAATTCTGAGATACTACTACACACCTGTCAGATTGGCTAAGATGACAGAAAAAGATAATGATGAATGTTGGAGGGGATGCGAGAAAACTGGGACACTAATGTATTGTTGGTGGAGTTGTGAAAGAATCCAGCCATTCTGGAGAGCAATTTGTAACTATATTCAAAAAGATATCAAACTATGCATACCCTTCAATTCAGAAGTGTTACTACTGGGCTTATATCCTAAAGAGTAACATTAAAGAAGAGAAAGGGACCTGTATGTGCAAAAATGTTTGTGGCAGTCCTTTTTGCAGTGGCTAGAAACTGGAAAATGATTGGATGCCCATCATTTGGAGAATGGTTGGGTAAAATTGTGGTATATGAATGTTATGGAATATTATTGTTCTACAAGAAATGACCAGCATGAAGAATACAGAGAGGCTTGGAGAGACTTACATGAACTTATGCTAAATGAAATGAGTAGCACCAGGGGATCATTATACACTTCAGCAACAATATTTTATGAGGACATATTCTGATGGAAGTGGCTATCTTCAGCAAAGAGAGGATCTAAATCAGTTCCAACTGAACAGTGATAAAAAGAATTAGCTATATCAGGTGAAAGAATCCTGGGAAATGAGTGTGGATCACAGCATAGCATTTGCACTTTTTCTGTGCTTGCTTGCTTGCATTTTTATTTTTCTTCCCAGGTTACTTTTACCTTCTTTCTAAATCTGATTTTTCTTGTGCAACAAAATAATTATACAAATATTTATACATATATTGTATTTAACATATACATTAGCATGTTTAATAAGTATGGGACTGCTTACCATCTAGGGGAGGAGGTAGGGGGAAAGAGGGAAAAATTGGAACAGAAGTTTTTGCAAGGGTCAGTGTTGAAAAATTACTCATGCATATGTTTTGTCATTAAAAAGTTATAATAATAATAATAATAACAATAAAATAATAAAAAAGAAAAAATTAGAATTGGGCCAAGGGATAGCCATTGAAGCTATAAGAGACCAAGAAATAGCAAAATCATAAAAAATGAGAAAGTAGAACAGAAGGTGAAATGTTTTAAAACAAAAATGACAGATCTGGAGAACAGATGAAGAAGAGAAAACATAAAACTAATTTGTTGACAGAAAGTTGTGACCAAAAAGAGAAACTTTACACAGTAATGTATACACTAATCCAACAAAATTGTCCTGGAGTGATAGAATGTGAGCGACAAATAGAAATTGATCACAAATGAAAAGATCATTTGTGAAAAACATGCAGGAATATTATTGCCAAATTTTGAAACACCCAGATCAAAGAGAAATTTTTTCAAGAAACAGGAAAAAAATTCAACTATGCTAGAGCTCTAGTCAGAATTCTACAAGACTTAGCAGCAGCTAAAATAAAAGACTTCAGGTCTTGGAATCATACCTACCGACAATCAAAAGAACTAAGCCTGTGGCCAAAAATATCATATCCAGCAAACTTATCTATAATTTAAATGATAAAAAACAGACATTAAAGAAACTTATAAATTTTCAGGACTTTCTATTAACCAAACCTGAACTTAAAAAGAAATTAACACGTAAGAGTCAAGATGAAAGATCTTGACATGGACAAACTCTTTAAACATGGGAAAATTGTTTATGGTTTTTTTTAACATGGAAAAATGTATATGTTTTAGATCCACATCAACAATAGGGTAGCTCAAAAGAAAGACTGGCAGAGTCAAGATAAAAATAGTAATTATAATTATACAAATGAGGTATAGAGGAAGAATAAGACAGACGTAATAGAATGGGGAGGAGGGATCCAGGTTCTGAAAACCTACTCACATGGGTAATGGGTTACTAAGAAGTGTATAGCACCCTCTAAAATGTGTAAATAAAGAAAGAAATGGGGAAGGAATGGGCAGATGAGAAAGCAAAGGGTGAAGGAAGAAGACAAGGGAGGTATTCTTGGGTGGGGTATTAAGTATTAGCAAGGCAAATTATGGAGCATAATTTAATTATAGAGTCAGCAGGATTAGGATAGATATATGTCTGTACATAGGGTATGTGTGGATGTGAGCTGTGTGTATGTATGTATATACATATTATTACATTACATACATATACATATTATTATATCTTTTCTTAACTGTAGCTTGCTTGTGGGTGGGGGGATAAAAGGAGGAAAAATAACAAAGTAAATAAGGTGTGCAATATAGAGAACCAAGGAACAATTTACAAGGAAGTAAAGAAAAATAAATATTCATGAATATAATTTCTTCTATAAATATAAATATATATATTCATATACATATATATGCATGTATGTATTTGATTGATTTGGTGATTTGTTGTTATATATTTTGAATCCTCCCTGATGTTCTGCTGAGCACATGACAATGTTCTCTTTTGTTTTGCTTTATTTTGTTTTATATTTCTTTTCTGTTTTTCTTTTTTTCTTACTCTGTTTTTTCAGATAGCAAAATAAATTTAAAAAAATTAAAAAAAAATAAAACTGAAAAAAAAAACAGTTTAACTATTCTGTCCCAGGTGAAAAATATTCTAGTTATGGTTTTGGCAATGATATCCTTCCAATGCCCCTGTTTGTTTGAATCAGACAACTGAGCACTTAAGGTTAATTACCTATTAGATGTGAAACAATGACTAATAGCATATTTTTGGATAAATTGCTCTTCTCACTGTTGGTGCTTGTTGAATATTTGGTATTAAAATAATTGTAGGCAAGGATTGGAGGGTAGAGGGAGAGAGGAGAGTCACTTGGCAGCAGGATGAGGAGGAGAGAGGCTGGTGACTCAAAACTCCAGAATTCAGGAGAGATCTTTGGCAAGCTGTGTGGTAGCTTGCCTGACTCCTCCATTTCTTCCCCTAAAGACCAAAGACTTTAATTTATCCTGACTCTGGGATAATTCTGAGGCCTTCCAGGAAACTAGTCCATACTCTACACTTCTAGTAATCCTCCATAGAGGATCTGCACAAAATGTTATAGATAATCCTAAATTCAGATATCAGTGCAACAAACACTATATACCATTTTCTCCTTATTTATACTAGATGAAAAGTCTTCTTCATTTTTTTTTGGCCAGGCATGCTTCAAAAAATGAAAATTCTTTTTACTGCCTGAAATAATATAAAAGGGAAAACTAGAACTGTGTACCTTGTAAATAAACCTTGCTTTTCTTGAAGATTATGCCCAGGTACTGCTTTTGTCATTAGTGGGGGATGGATCTGATACATGGGATAGCAGAAGGAGGAGGGAAAATTTGAAAGATGTGTGCCATTAGGGTACTTTTACAAAGAAAGATGCAAGTCCTTTGCTTCTCAGGAAAGAAAATTAAAACAGAAAGCCTCTATGGTGGGTAAAAACTGTCAAAAAGAAACATTAAAAATATTCACCTTATTAAATAGATATGATGAGACTTCTAATTAATAGGAAGGGTATGATTATGACATAAGATCAATAATCACAAGAAATGTGCCCAAGTCTTTGTCTCATTTAGAAATTCTTTTGAAAATTAACTGCTGTGTGCTTGTATACCCAATGCTATTCTTCTGATTAATTCTACATCTTGCCTGAGATCAAACTCATTGACTTTTTTAATTTAAAAGAAAAGGCAATGAGCTTGAAAGGCACTGCTTTATTGGAAGAATAGAATCAAACCAGCCCTTTAAAGTGAATCAAAAACAGAGATGTTAATATCTCAGTTCTCAACACCGGAGAGTCACTCTCAGATCACAATCAAAAGGCACCATGTGATATAACACAAGTGCAAGGTAAACCGTCTACATTTTACAAAATAATCCCTGAAAGCTTCTATATCCTCAAGGCACCAGAAATTTTGTCAGTGTTTCTATCTTTAATCCATCTGGGGGGTGGGTTGTAAATGCTCCAGGTGCATTTAGATTAGTTCTTTTCTTAATTAGATTTAGCAGTGAATGTTGAGAAGACAGAATCTTTTAAATGTGAATATAGATTTCTTTTTTTTTTTATTTAGGGAAAATTACAGATTAGTAATAATAAAGTGACTCAATATCATTACTTAAAAGGCTATTCGATTTTTCTATTAAACTGCTGTGTGTGAATTTGGGCATGAGTATTCATCACTTTTTGTATGATGTTCAAAATCATTACCCTCATTTAGCTGAAGTTTCTCCATATAATACAAAGGGGGTTGAACTAGACCACTAAAGCCCTTTATAATCCCAAATTCTGTACTGTAACACTTTAAATCTATGTGTCTTATGTAATTTCTAACCTTAATCTGATTTCAAAGCATTCTATATTCCCCTTATGAATTTATCATACTCCAACATATATAATTTATCCATGTACATTTCTTGTTATTTCTATTTATATGTAAGTTCCTTGTTGTAATTATTTTTGTAGCTTACCTTTGCATTTATATCTATACTTGCCAACACTGGATGTTTAATAAAGGTTTGTTCAATAAATGCATGAAAGTAAACAAAAGAATAGATTTATTATGCCAGATTTTTACATATGCAGTATTTGTAAAAAGTGAATAGAGATAATTCTAAATGCTAAATCACATCATCTTCATTGTACTGTACACTTTCCAAAATGTAAAGTAAGTGCTTAATAAATGCTTGTTGACTGACTGACAAAATATTTCATTCCAGACAAGTTTTGGAGCTATGACAGTTCCCTGATATTGGAATGCAGGAGAAATATGTTCCATTACTTAATGATTTTTGGTTAAAGAATATTCTATTTCTGAAGCTATGTTCTAGTAAACATTTTTTCTGAAGAGATAGGCATTACTCCAAAATTTTAGTTCATAAGAAGTAAGAAGCTGCCCTTTAACCCCAAAGCATACATAGTTTTCTTTCTTTCTTTTCCCTTTCCAAGTATGCCATTTTCAATTCAATTAAATTCAATAAACATCTAAACCCCATCTATGTGCAAAATGTTATTATTACCATTGTATATACAAAGGCAAAAGCAAAGGCACACATATCAAAGGGAGTTTCATTCTACTGGGAATAAACAAAATGTACACAGATAAATACAAAATTAATCCAAAAAATTTTATTAAGCACCTACTATATAACAGACAGCATACTAGATATTAGAGGATTCAAATATAAAAGATAATTAATTCTGCCTTCAAGGAATTTGCGTTCATCATTCACACAAGTTAATATAGGAAATATACAACATAAATTTAAAGTGATGGACAGTTTAGATTTCCTGAAATCACTTTAAATTTATGTTGCATGTTTCCTATGTTGAAATGAGAGAACATTCCAACCATGGACAGATTGCAAAAAAATATAGAACCAGGTCATATGAAATTTAATATATTAGGGAAAAATAAACTAGTTTGGTTATACCCAAGAGTGAAGGAGGTAGAGGTGAATAATATATAATCAATCAAAAGGATTATTGTCTTGACACAATTAATCTGGGGGAAAGAAAATACTAATACTTTGAAGTATGAGTTAGGAAGTATTTAACAAAATACTGTACTTTTTAGATTTGACAAAAACTAAAATATTACAAAAAGCAGAAGAGGTAAAGAGTAAGAGCATTTCAGGCATAGTAAAACAACCTATTAAGGGGAAATGATGAAATTTCATGTATAGAGAATATTAAGTAGGTCAGATTAAATGAAACATATAAGTAACGAAAAATAAGCATAGAGACATAGATGAGAGTAAGATTCAGGAGAGATTTAATCATTAAACAAGAGTTTTTCACTGGAAACAAAAAGAAATCTTGAAGATCCTTAGAAGGGCAATGGCATGTCAAATAAATGTTTTACCAATATTTATTTGGCAGCTATATGGAGTTGTATGGGAGAGGGGATAGACAAGAATCAGGGAGACAGATGAAAAAGCTATTGCTACATTTAAGACAAGGGATAGTAAGGACAAGCATTAACAGGTTGGTCCAATCATAGAGAGAAAAGAAAGTGCAAAAGATTCAATAGGACTTCATAATTGATGAGGATTGGGTATTGCGAAAGAGAGAGAGAGAGAGAGAGAGAGAGAGAGAGAGAGAGAGAGAGAGAGAGAGAGAGAGAGAGAGAGAGAGAGAGAGAGAGAGAGAGAGAGAGAGGAAGGAGTTGAGGGAGACTCTAGGATAATAAGCTGAAGATGTTCCAAAGAAGGAAATTAGGAAATGGTTTGGATATGAGAAGAAGGAGGATGAAATAGTTGGTAGGCAAAAAAGAGTGGATGGCAGCAAGAAAGCTGAAAGAGGCAGCAGAATTAGTCATATGAAATAATATGTAGCACCAAATGGAAATACATTAGAGGTTTATTAGATGAATGAATGACCTAAATTAACTCTGGAAAATTGGACTGTGTTGAAGGCTGACTTAATTTTTTTTTTCAAATTTTTTTTCCAAAATATTTTCTTTTAAGAGCAATCTCTTAATAGTCACCTCTACATCAATGCATGACAAAACAAAATGTGATGACAAAAGATCCAAACATGAGTTTTCTCAAGGATTAAGTATTAAAAATATGAAAAAAAGTTAATATGAGAAACCAAGGGAAAATACATAGTAATATTTTAGAAGAGCTTGGGGAAGATCAAGTTGTAAAAGAGTTAAGAAAATTAACCTGTCCTTAGAACAGGGAAAGGGACATTAAAAATTAGATAAAGGAGTAAGTCAGACAATAAAGTCTAGACAGAAGACAAGGTTGGATGCCTGAAAGGTGTAGAAGATAGCTCTAGGAAGACAGGGAAAATAAATACATAGAACATAAGAAGCAGATAGAATAAAATATATGACAGGCAGAGAGCAAAGTTAGTAGACAATATAAATCTGTCATTTCAAGAAGTCTGGTGGGGACTCAAGTGAATGATAAATTTGGTTTCAATGACTTTTCCAGTGAAAGCATCTTGAAAATATTGCCAAAGGACATAGTGAACAAGTCAAACATGGTTAATGGAAACACAATGGGATACAGCAGGGGAGATTTTCAGTTTCATTTCCTTTCATAGGAGTTAGAAAGTGAAAACCTATGAAGAAATTCAGGAAATTCACCAACTAACTTTTTAGCACTATAACCTGCAGTTGATATTCAATCAGTCCTTAAGACTTTGGATGAATGTTTTAGAATTTTCAGAAATTAACTTTCAATTGATTTCTAGTTTCCAGTTAGGTCTGGGGTAGTGGCTAGAAGGCCAGTCTTGGAGTCAGCAAGAGTTGATTCCAAGTCTTACTTTTGATTCAAATGTGCTTTATGGTCATGGCCAACACAATTAACCTCTCAGAACCCCATCCAATTCTCTTAATTCTAAATTGTTGATGAGTCACTGATCACATTGATAGAAGGAAAGTTTCTATTCTTAGATTTCACTACATTGTTGAAATCATAAGTATAGATTTTTTTTCAAAGTTTCAAGGATATTAAAATCAACTTTAATATGTGTGGTTTTATCACATATCTCATTATTTGGAATTAGCCTGCTTAAGTATACAGGCCAAACCATTATGGAAAGGGGAGGAAGAATGAGATTTCATTGAGGTAAGATCTGTCCAGACATGGCAACAAAAGTAGATAGCAACAGGTAAAGATTAATGTAATCCCTGGGTCAAAAACTAGTAAAAGAGAAAGGTCATGTCAAAGGCAATAGCAGAGTCTTGATTTTCAGTGTGGGGCTGATAACTATATTTTCTTCTCCAAACTCATCTCCATATCTTCATTTCCTAGTCATGGCTGCATAAATCCTTTGTTTTGTTTTCCTTTTCATTTATCCCCACAAACACATTTGTATTAATCACTCACGTGAATCAAATGGACTACCTTCCAAATCCATTGAGCAATTTAACATGGTCATCTAATATGAAGTACTTCATTTCACTGCTACTTTCTCAAACCTGTTACCATCATCACTATCTTCTTAATCACTCTTTCCTTCCATCAGGTCACAATTGGTATTGCCCTCTTCTTACCAGAGTCAATCTCTGTCCGTGTACTTGTGAACATATTCCTTCTAGCTTCTTTGACTATCTTTTTCCTATCTATAGTCATTCTCTTTATAGCATGAATCATGAGGCTCTTTGGTTCTTTAGCATCTACTTAATGTTCTAACTTTGATGAAATTTGGATTATTTCTTAATCCATTTTTCATAATTCTATCCTCTTCTCATATAAACCAATTGAACCCATTCCTTTGAGCTCTAAATCTGTACTTCTTTTCTGTTTATAAAGCATCTTTATTGGATTTTTCAAAATAATCTCAAATTTAACATGCTTTTATATGCCATGTTTTAATATCCACATTCTGAAAAATGTCTTCTTCTTCCTCCTAAAACACCACGGAAATACTACCTCACAATTTCAGAGTCAGGAAGGACCTTTGAGGTCACTTAGCCAAACATATCACATCATCTATAGAAGTGATCTAGCTCAATCTGTTCCATTTCTGCATGATTGTATGGACTTTTCCCCATGTCTGGAATATAATCACTGCTTTTCTCTGCCTCTTAGAATTCTTGTTTCATTTCAAAGTTCGGTTCAAATATCATGATCCATTTTCTAATTCTCTCCAGTTTCTAGTTCCTCTGCTCCCAAAATTACTAAGTATTTATTTGGCACATGGGAGGTAGCCTGATGTAGTGCCTAAAAGGCTGGCCCCAAAATCAAGAGAATCTGGTTCCCTTCTTCTACACATACTGACTCTCTAATACTAGACAAGCTATTTAATCTCTCTGTGTCCCAAAGAACACTCTAAGACTTTTGGTTGCAAAGAAGGTATTAAATATAGTAAAGGGACTCTTCATGTGATATAAGTATTAAAGCCAGAGGCAAAAAATAAATCTAGGGTTTTTTAATTTGAATGTATTTACATGGTTTCCTCTCTAAAATGTATAGTTTTCCCCATGGTTGTTTGAAAGCAAGAACTGATGCAGTTTTATATTTGAATTTCCTGAAAATAGCTCAATGGCTCTTATAGAACAATGTTTTATTGATTGATAGAACAAGTATTCTGTCTACAACATACCTGATCATTTAACCATTTCTTAAATACTTCTAATGATAAAAAACCCATTACCTCCTCAGGAAACCCATTCTAGACAAATGTAATTGTTGATTTTTTTTTTCTTACATGAAATTGAAATTTGGATCACTTATTTTATTTTTATTTTTATTAAAGTTTTTTTTTATTTTCAAAACACAAGCATGGACAGTTTTTCAACACTGACTCTTGCAAAACCTTGTGTTTCAATTTTTTCCCTCCTTCCCTCTACTCCCTTGTTCAGATGGCAAGTAATCCAATGTATGTTAAATATGTTAAAATATATGTTAAAACTAATATATGCATGCAGATTTATACAATTATCTTGCTGTATAAAAATAATCGGATCAAAAAGAAAAGAAATGAGAAAAAACAAAATGCAAGTAAACAACAATAAAAACAATGAAAACTCTTATGTTATGAGCCACACTCAGTTCCCACAGTTCTCTCTCTGGATGTAGATGGCTTTCTGCATCACAAGATCATTGGAACTAGACTCATTGATCTCATTTCATTATTGAAAAGAGCCATGTCCATCAGAATTGATCATCACATAATCTTGTTATTGCCATGAACAATGATTTCCTGCTTCTGCCCATTTCACTCTGCATCAGTTCATGTAGGCCTCTCCAAGCCTCTTTGAAATCCTCCTGCTGGTCATTTCTTACAGAACAATAATATTCCATAACATTCATACACCACAATTTACCCTACCATTCCCCAACTAACGGGCATCCACACAGTTTCCAGTTTCTTGCCACTACAAAGAGAGCTGCCATAAACATTTCTGCACATGTGGGTCTCTTTCTCTCCTTTAAGATTTCTTTGGGATATAAACTCAGTAGTAGCACTGCTGGATCAAAGAGCATATACACAGTTTGAGAGCCCTTTGAGCTTAGTTCCAAATTGCTCTCCAGAATGGTTGGATATTTTCACAATTCTACCAACAATGCATCAGTGTCCCAGTTTTCCCACATGCCCTCCAACATTTATCATTATCTTTTCCTGTCATCTTAGCCAATCTGAGAGATGTGTAGTGGTACCTCAGAGTTGTCTTCTAATTTGAGTTAATTCTCTGCTTATTTTAGAAATGAGGCCTTTATCAGAACTTTTGAATGTAAACTTTTTTTCACAGTTTATTTCTTCCCTTTCTAATCTTGTCTACATTGGTTTCGTTTGTACAAATACTCTTTAACTTAATGTAGTCAAATTATCTATTTTGTATTCAATAATGTACTCTAGTATTCTTTGGCCATAAATTCTTTTCTTCTCCAAGATCTGAAAAATAAACTATCCTTTGTTCTTCTAATTTGCTTATATCACTCTTTATGTCTAAATCATGAACACATTTCAATCTTATCTTGGTATATAGTGTT
This sequence comes from Sminthopsis crassicaudata, assembly GCF_048593235.1. Taxonomy (NCBI): domain Eukaryota; kingdom Metazoa; phylum Chordata; class Mammalia; order Dasyuromorphia; family Dasyuridae; genus Sminthopsis; species Sminthopsis crassicaudata. Next base: position 505,620,230 of record NC_133619.1, read on the forward strand.
AGGTGTGAGTCAATGCCTAGTTTCTGCCATACTAATTTCTAATTTCTTCAGCTATTTTCATTATATAGTAAGTTTTTATCCCAAAAGCAGGGGCTTTGGATTTGTAAATTACTATAATCATTGATTATTTTGTCCTATGAGTCTAACCTATTTCACTGATCAATTAGTCTATTTCTTAGCCAGTATCAAATGTTTTTGATGATCGCTGCTTTATAATAATAGTTTAGATCTAGTACAGCTAGGCCACCTTCATTTGCATTTTTTTCATTAATTCCCTTGAGATTCTTAATGCATTGTTCTTCCAGATGAACTTCTGTTATTATTTTTTCTAGCTCTTGGGACTTTGATTGGTATAGCACTGAATTAGTAGATTAATTAAGTATATAATATTGTCATTTTACTATATTAGTTCAGCATACCCAGGAATATTTGATATATCTTTCCAATTGATTAGATCTAACTTTATTTGTAGGGAAAGTATATTGTAATTGTGTTCATATATTTCCTTACTTTGCCTTGGCAGGTGGACTTTGAAGCGTTTCTTAATCTATTTCTCATAATTCCTTTCTCATTGAATATAAACTTGACCACTCCTTTGAGCTCCAATCTACACTTGGATTTCCTACAGTAATCTTAAATTTACTATACCTTAAACTGAATAAACTATTTAAAGATTGAAGAGATATACAGAAATGGATATATATATATATATATGTATACATGTATATGCATATATATATATATATATATAATAAAATAAACATAATTAAGAAAGCAATTTACATAATAGCCACAACAATGTAAATGGGGGAACAGTATAACCATAAGTATCAAAAATGAATTTTACCATATTAGAAAGAACAAATGTTTTAAAATGATATATGAGAGATCACGCCCAACTGAGGTGTTTCATATTATACATTTCTGGACTTTTCAAAATATATATGTGCATTATGATTATTTTCTCTTTTCTTTGTTTTCTTTATAAAAGGAAATTTATTATATGAGATGACCTTCTGGAATTGGAAAAGGGTAAGAAATCTGATGAAAATAAAGATACAAAAAACAAAGATATCAGCAAAAAGTTATTTAAAAATAGTTTCCTCAGTTTAAGGCATGGTGAATTTGAGGGGACTGTAGAAAATCCAAGTATAGCTGTCCTTTGGAAAGTTAGAAGTGTAGCTCTAGAGCTTAAGGGGGTGATTATCAATGGCAATTTCTGTAAAGAGGACAGAATTAGAAAAAAACGAGTTGCAAAAAGTTCTGGAACATTGTAAATCTTTGTTAAAGATTTATTTAATTACTCAAAGGGATTTGATCTACCCAACCATTCAAAGAAGACTAAAAGAATCTACAATGGCTATTGCCCAATTTCAACATGTATATTGGACAAATGATACAGAAAGATAAGAAGGTCTAGAGGTGAATAGGAGGAAGAGAGTTGGTTTGAATTGCATTCAGGAAAGTTCATATATATTTACTGACCTCAAACTTCTTATGAAAGCATTTTGTTAGTATTACTATGTGATATCAAAATATTTCTTTCAAAGAACTAAAAATCAATATCACATAGAGAGAAGTGTGTATTGGGTATGAGCAGGGTGAAAGCAATTAAGGCAGAGCTCTGAAAAATAATAGGAGTAAAGGAAATTATTAAAGAATTGTCTTATAAGAGAAGATACCCTGTCCATTTTACAAGAGCAAAGATAGACACATAGACAAAGATAGACAGACAGAGATAGAAAAATAGATAGATAGGTAGATAGATAGATAGATAGATAGATAGATAGATAGATAGATGATAGACTGGAAAGATAGATAGATAGATAGATAGATAGATAGATAGATAGATAGATAGATAGATAGATAGATGATAGACTGGAAAGATAGATAGATAGATAGATAGATAGATAGATAGATAGATAGATAGATAGATAGATAGATAGATAGATGATAGATAAATATTTTCCTCATAATTCCTGCGGCATATGGAATATGGCTCCTCTGATGAACATTTGAGAGAAAACAGAGCAAAGTACTATAAAATTGGCAAGTGTAGATAGTTGTGATATTCATCACAGGATCAATGAGATAATAGATTCATTCGAATAACTTGAATACATTTATTCAGTTCCCTAACCTAAGATCTCTTTAGATTCTGAGTCTTTCATGTACTGAATTATTAATCCCTTTCCAGTTTGTGCCATCTATACATTTTATAAATACATAATTTTTGTTGTTATCCATATCACTAACAAAAAAGTAGTATAGGCCCCTCTATAAGTTCCTAGAGCATTTTACTGTTGATATAAGTTGACATGGAACTATTAAGAACTAGTTTTCAAATAATCTTTCAAATAGTCTTTTAACCAGCTCATAATCCATCTAATTGTACTATCATCTAACCAACATTTCTTCATCTTACCAAAAATAAAAATAAAAATAATTTGAGATACTTTTTCAAATACTTCACTAGAATATAGACAAGTTTTGTCAGTCCTTCATTGACTCAATTTTGCCAGTATACCAAAAAAGGAACATAAATCGCATTCAGTGTGTTTTGTTCTTGCTAAAGCCATTTTTGTCCTTTGTGATTAGTATTTCCTTTTCCAAATGTTTCCCAGCTACCTCTTTGATTATATATTTTCAAACTTGATCTGGAATTGGAGTAAAGTTTATTGACCTATAGTTTGCAGACTCTTCCCTTTAAGAAGTCAGGCCATTTCCCCTCTCCAAAATTCCATGACTCTCTCTTTCTTGATCTTTAAATATCACTGACAGTGGCTTAGTACTTATGCCAGCTATTTCTTTCAGTACTGATGATGTAGTTCATTTCAGTCAGGAGTCTTGAATTAATCAAGGGTAGTCATTTTTGCCTTATTCTTTTTCGAAGGTCACTCATATTGGCAGGGAAAACAGAAGGAACATTTAAATTGGGCATTTCTGCCTTCTGTCTCTTGTCAGTTGTCATCATGCCATCCACCCCAGTGAATGTACCTATTCCTTCTTGGATTTTCCTCTTTTCCTATATAAAAACAAAAAGAAAAAGAAAAAAGAAAAACAAGTAGAATGTACAGAATATAGTTTTATTGTCCTTATTGTTCTTTGCTAGCCTCTGAGTCCTGGATCCTTCATATTTATTCTCTGAGTACTTGCTTACATTTTCTGTACATCTTAATTTTCTTTAATTCAACTGCTTTAGTGGTCTTACTCTTCCTTACATAGGACATTTCATGGCCTAGCTCTTTGTTTTTTCATTGTCTATCCCCTATAATAGAGTCTCCTCATCTTTACCTTTTAGAACTCCCTAGATTCTCTTACAGTTTACCTCAAATTCCACACAAGGGCCATTCCTGACCCTCCAGATCCTACTGCCTCTTTCCAAAATGCCTTTTGTTTGTTTTATATATACTACTAACATGTGTTGTCTCTACTAACAAAATGTAAACACTTTAAAGGGAGAGACTGCTTCCTTTTTGTTGTCATCTTCAAGTGTTTAGTATAGTTCTTAAACACTTTAGATGCTTTAATAAATTCATGTTAATTGAGTGATAGATACTCTTTGTGTCTTCAGACAACTTTCAATTTTTATTCTTAGTTGGACTTACAAATTATATCAAATTAGCTTTTATAAATGTTATATTAAGCTAAAATATAGACATGAGATATTTTTAGACCTCCAAACCTCCTTAACTTTTGCTCCTACCTTCTAGACAGAGAAATCAGAATTTAACTGGGCAAGCAACAAGAAATTTTAAAACCAGAATTCCAGCATCAGGCTTATCTGAATTAGACACACAGAGATCATCTAGTTAAACCATAAGACTATTAAGTTCTTTGAGGGAAGGGACTGTTCTTTGTTTTTGTTTTTTGTTTTTTTGTATTTTCAGCACTTAATACAGTGCCCAGTAAATAGCAGTTACTTATCAAATACTTATTAATTAACTGATATGAGAAAAATGAAGTCCAGAAAAATTAAATAATCTAGATGAGATGTAATTAGTCATGAAGTTGGGACTAGCACCAAATTATTGGATTCTTGAGTCAATAATCTTTCCATTACAATAATGCAGCTGTGTTTTGTAAGGTATTCAAAACAGTGAAACAATCAATGAAAAAAAAGTTTTAAGTTTTATACTTCTAATATAAAAAAGACTATAGGGGTAGCTAGATGGCACAGTGGATAGAGCACTGGCCCTGGAATCAGTGCCTCAGACACTTAATATTTCCTAGCTGTGTAACTCTGGGAAGTCGCTTAACCAAAATTGCCTCAGCAAAAGAGGAAGAATAAGAGGAAAAAAGAAGAAGAGAAGAAGAAAAGAAAAAAAGAAGAAGAAGTTGGTAGAATCTGATGGGTTTTTAGAAACTTAAATTTGAGATTTTATATTTTGTTGATATTTGAGACATTATCTTTTTAATTGGCATTATGTTTATAAATACAATAAAGATACGAGTAAAATATCTGTTTTTTAACCTGTTTCCTCTTAAAAATAAGAATAGGAATCTATAATCCATTAGTATAAGAAATTACAACTAATGTATGTCAGCTTAAAAATGAAATCTCAGAGTTTCTTACATGTACTGGGAGATTAAGTGAGTTACCTACATTTGCAAAGCTATGTTTTTCAGAAAGAGGATTTGAATTCAGGTAATCCTTGCTTCCCGGACAGTTTTCTATCCACTCTGGCATATTGTCTTGTTTTCTGGAAAAACAGACAAACAGACAGAGACATAGAGAGAGACACAGTTTGAAATTGTTTTTCTCAAGCACTGCATCAATTAACAAGTCTTCCAACAGTATACAATTGTTCCTATTTTTCCACTTCCACTTCAACAATTTTCATTTTATCCCTTTGTCATTGTCATCTTTGACAGTCTGGTAGATGTGAGGAAGAACCTTAAAGTTGCTTCAATTTTCATTTCTCTAATTATTACTGATTTGGAACATAGATTTTTATGTTGTTGAAAACTTGGATTTCTTCCTTTAATCAATTCAATGGATAATGACTCAATCTTAAAATTTTGAATCAATCCCTTATATATCTTATAAATTAGACCTTTCTCAGAGATACTTGATGAAAGATTTTTCCCAGGTATTTTTTTTTCTTCCATGTTTAAGTATGCTGTTTGTATAAAAAACTTTTTAATTACATATAATCAAAAGTATCTATTTTTATCTTGGGTGATCCTATTACTTCTTTGATTATGTACTCTTCTCCTTTTCATAGAAAAAAAGGTAATTTTCTTCCTTATATTTTTAATTTGTTTCTTTTAAAATCTTTTAACAAAGTCACACATTCATTTGGAATTATCTTAAGCATTGATCTGGAAATAATTTATGCTATACTAAAATTCTGTCTTTCCAAAAGATTTTATTAAGCAATAAATTCTTTTCCTAGTAGGACTTATTTATTTATTTGCTTGTTTGTTTGTTTACTTGTTTGTTTGTTTTTTTGAAACACTGTCCTACCGTTTCTGTTTGCCTTACTTTTCACAAGCAATTCAGCATTTTTTCCAGAAATTGATCTTCTAGCTAGACCACATCATCTCTGAAACTTACATCTATTTGCAGTAAACAAAAAGAGAAGTTAAAAAAAAGCAGGATTCAATCTGCATTTAGACTGCATCAGTTATTTCTCTGGAGATGGATAACATTTGTTATCATAAGTCCTTAAGAAAAATGTTGAATTCCATTGTACTGATGAGAATAGCTTAGCTATTCATAGCTGATGATTGTATATTTCTGTTCCTATGTATACTGTTGTCCTAGTTCTGGCTACTTCACTTTGCATGAGGTTCATATAATCTTTCCATGTTTTTCTAAGAGGATCCTGATTATCATTTCTTATGATACAACAGGAGTATTCCATCGCAATAATATAACATAACTTTATGGATATTCCCTCAGTTTCCAATTCTTTGTCACCCAAAAAAGCTACTAGAAATGTTTTTGTACAATGTTTTTTTCCCTTTTTGACTTTTTTAAATCTCTTTGAAATACAAACCTATTAGTAGTATTGTTGAGTCATAGGATATATATGATTTTATATCCCTTTGGACAGTTTCTAATTGCTCTACAAACTGGATAAATCAATTCACAATTCAATTAACAATTCATTAATGTCTTAATCTCCCCACATCCCAAAAATACTTCTTATTTTTCTTTTCTGTCATATTAATCTGTTAGATGAGGGGCTTGAGTTGCATTTATCTAATCAATAGTGATTTTATATGATTATACAGTAGATACTTTGGGTATTTGAAAACTTCCTGTATGTGTGTGTGTGTATATATATACATATATGTGTGTGTATATCCTTTGACCATTTTAAAGATCACTCTGATTTTAATAAATTTGACTCCATTTTCTTTATATGGGAGAAATCAGGCCTTTGTCATAGATACTTCTGTAAATTTTTTCACTTTCTGTAAATACTAACTGTTTTTTCTTCCATCCTATTTCCTCTCTGTTTAGCCTAATCTCTCTTCCCTTTTCTGTATGTCTTCAAAAGTGTTCTGACAATCATCTCCCCCAATATTCTCTTACTTCTTTGAAACCTTCCCCTCTTTTTATTCCCTACCTTTCTTATTTTTATGTAAGGTAAGATAGATTTATATCAAGATGGATGTATGTTATTCCTTCTTTGAACCAATTTTAGTGGAACTAAGATTCAAGCATTGACCCACTACCATAGCCACCAAACTTTTTTTCTAATATAAAAGCTCTTTTAGGCCTTTTTAGTATGATATGCTTTTCCCCATTCTAGCTCTGATCTCCTTCATCTCCCAGTGCATCCTTCTTTTTCACCCCTTAATTTTATTATTTCAGAAATCATTCCATCACTCACAACTGTACCCTCTCTGTGTATTCCTTCTAATTGCCCTAATGATGAAAACATCTTTAGGAATTATAAGTATCATCATCACATAGAGGAATATAAATAGTTTAATCTTATTTAATTCCTTTTGGTTTCTTTTTCCTAATTATCTTTTTAATGTTTCTCTTGAGCTTTGTATTTGAAAGTCAAGCTTTCTATTTAGGTCTAGTCTTTTCATCAGGAATGCTTAAAAGTCCTCTATTTCATTGAATATCTTTTTTTCTGAAGAATTATGTTTAGTTTTTGGTGATTTAGTTTAGTTTACTTGATGATTCTTGGTTATAATTTTAGGTTTTTTTGCCGCCTTTTATATTATATTCTAAGACTTCAGGTTCTTTAATGTAGGAACGGCTAATTCATCTGTTATCCTAAATGTGGCTCTATGATAATGAAAGTTTTTTTTTCTTTTCTTTCTAGTTGCTTAATAATTTCTCCTTGATTTGGGAGCTCTGTAATTTGGATATAATATCCCTGAGAGATTTTATTTGGAGATCTCTTTCAGGAGGTAATGAGAGGATTGTGTCAACTTCTATTTTATCCTCTGCTTCTAGAATATCAGAAAGCAAGATTATGTTTAAGCTCTTGTTTTGATGATAGTTTTTAGGTAGTCAAATAATTTTTAAATTGTTTCTCATTTTCCAGGCCAGATGGTTTTTAATGAGATATATCACATTGTCTTCTATTTCGTTCTTCTGATTTTATTTTATTGAGGGTGGTTGATATGTTATAGGATTGTTAGCTTCTATTTGTCTAATTCTAACCCTAAAAATTATTTTCTTCAATGTTTTACATGATTATACCTGTATAATTTATCTCAGATCTCTTTCTTTCAGGAATGGAGTAAAGAAGGAAAGAGGGAGATTTAAAATTTGGAGCTCAAAACTTTTTTTAGATAAATGTTAAATTATTTTTATATGAAATTGGGGAAGGGAAATAAAATATTATTTATAAATGAAATGAGGATTATTTTCTTCATTGAACTTTCCTATCTCCTTTTTTATTTGGCAAATTTAGGTTTTTAAAGCATTCTTCTCTTCATTGGATTTTTGTGGTTCTTTTAGCATTTGGCCTATTCTATTTTTAAGGTATTATTTTCTTCAGCATTTTTTATGCCTATTTTACCAAGCTGTTGACTCTTTTTTCATGATTTTCTTGTATAACTGTCATTTCCACCAATTGTTTCTCTACCTCCCTTGTTTGATTTTGAAAATTTTTTGAGCTCTTCCATGAATTCTTTTGGGGGTTGAGACTTATTCATATTCTTATTTGAAAGATTTGAATGTTGTAATTTTTAATTCATTGTCTTCTAAGTTTGTGATTTTTCTTCTCTTTTACAGTATTGACTTTCTAGATTCAGAATTATATTTTTTGATTGTTTCTTATTTTCCCAGCCTATTTCTTAACAAATATTTTATATTACAATTGATTCTGCTCTGTGGGTGGAAGTACTACTGTCCAAAACTTCAGATTTTTTTTTCTTTTCTGGAAAGATTAGGGAGGTATCTGCTTCCAGAACTAGCTTTAGGGGTTTTTAAACTTTTATTCTTTCAAGATAGTATGATCTAAGAAAATGTGTGTTTACTGCTCTCCTGTCCTGTGCTCTTTTCTATAAACAATCATAAACATTGATTTCTGCTCTAGAACTGTGAACAGCAGCCCCACTTTCTTGCAGTTACAAATTCTATTGTGCTAGTGTTATTTCTTGTTCTAAAATATCAACCCAGGACTGCCATTTGGATCTGAGTATAGGTAAAGCACCACAATTCTGCACTCAATGCCAGCAAAAAGACCTCTATGGTCTCCGTCTGACTAGCTGTCCGATTTCCTTGCCATCTGTGGACTGAGAGCTCCAGAAGCAGTTACTGCTACCACTAGTTGCAGTTACTCCAAGGCCTATTGACATTTTCCTATGGTGAGGTCTGTACTGGCAAGATTTGTGCTGAACTATGCTCCACTTTCACCATACTGTGACAGACTTTCCTAACAACCTTCTAAGTCATCTTGGGCTACAAATTTTTTTTTTTTTTCACCCATTCCCATCCTTTTGTGGATTCTGCTGGTTTAAAATTTGAGACCTTATTTGATGTCCAGAGGAGAATTTGGGAGAGCTCAGGTGAGTTCTCATATTTTCTCCAGCATTTTGGCTCCATTTCTCTTTATTTTGTTGATAAAAGCATATTTAGAGATATACATTTTCTGCTTTTAAAATACCTTGGTAATATTTCCTAAGCCTTGGCATGGTGTTTCATTATTATCATTTTATTTGATGAATTTTGTATTGCTTCTACAATTTGTTGTTTGACTCACAAATTCTTTAGCATTATACTTTTTAATGATAAATTTCATTTTCTTTCTTCCTTTAAGAACCTTTTATTGAACATAATTATATTACATTATGAGCAGTAAAAGCTATGCTTAGAATTTCTGCTTTTCAACATTTTTGTATGGCCTTTTTTCTAAAGGTGTCATATAGCTGATACATATGTACATTATTTTCTATATTCATTTTAAAATCACCAAAAATAAATTCTCTCTATATTCATTTTCCCATTTGATTCTAGGAATTCATTTGCTATATCCTGAAATATGGTAACAAGACTTTTTCATATCATAATCTTGTAATAGATTGTCTCTCCACTTATTTTCCAAAGCAGTTGTTTTGGTATTATATTTTGTTGATTTCCTTTTTTTTTTTCAGTTTTAGTTAAGTGTTTTAATATTTCTCATGAGATTGTTGATTCATTATTTTCTGTCTTCCCTATTCAGCGTTTCAGGGTACTCATTTCTTGAGTGAGATAATCCTTATTTGTTCTAAATTGTCCATTTTCAATGCCATTTCTTTTGTAAATTTAGATTCTATATGCCATTTTATTATATATTCCTCTATTCTAAGTAGATGAGGCATTTTTTCCTCTGGTACTTTACCTTGTGGAATTGATTTCCTCTTGAGGATATCTTTACTGTTCAGTATATTTTCTCATTGTCTTTGGGGTTTTCCTTGGTTTGTTCATTACAGGGCCTGCTAAGTTCCTAATAAACCCCTGGGGAATTCAGACAGAATCTTGCCCAGGATCTTTCCCTTGTAGCTTGACTTGAGCTACCAATGCTCCTCTTGACCTTTTAAACACCTGAAGATGTTGTCTTTTTTAAGGAAAGGACTGGATTCTGGCTCTTTTGGAAGTAGACGTGGCTCAGGCCCCATTTCTGGAATTTAGGTGTTAACCCCATCCTGCACATGTAAAGTTCCTTTTTTGTTCTTTGGCCATTAAATTTGAGGAATCCATGAATTTGATGAAAGCCTGAGGATGTTCTAGTTTGTGAATGATCTAATGCTGATCTAATCAGAAGTCCCCATTGTGTCTCTTCTGGAGTCTTGGGGAAGACTCAGACTGACCTAGGTTGTGCATCAAGGAACTGAGACAGGAAGTGCTGAAACTCAGATTCCAACTTTGTAGCACCTCTCCCATTCTCTTTGATTTTTCACAAATTCATCTTGGTGGTTCAATAATTGTATTCATAAATTGTTTTAACTTTGTGTTTATTTCATTTGGACAAAAGGATTTGAACACAAGGAGGGAATCTAAATAGTCTTTTACTCTCTTTTATCTGGGGGACTTTTTTTTTTTTACCTTTTTCGTTTTTTGTTTTTTTGGCCATGATTCATTGTTTCTTGGAAGAACATTCCTTGTTAGTGAAAAAAAATACAAATTGAATATTTCTGCTGTTTATCTCATGTTCACATTCAAATTCAACAAATCTTTATTAAGCATCAACTGTACAATCTACAGTAATGTACTAGGCATTATCATATAATCTATTTCCACGCCATAGTCTTCTTCATTCTTTGATCTTCTTTTTGCTTTCAGCATAATTTAAAAGAAAACCTTTCTTAAATTTTGTTTTGTTTTGTTCTGGTCATTAGCATTCATCACCAGCTTTGGCTTATTATGTTAAGCCCTGGGTCTATTATCTCTCACCCCCTTCTGCTATGCTATTTGTTGTTAGGTCAAAAAAAAATGAACTGGAAAAAAAATAAGACCTTCTGTTTAATACGTGCCTCCTGTGATTTTAATTTCAACTAAAACTTGAACAGCATTTTAATAAGTCATCGTTTCAAATATCCAATGTCTGGATGAATCACCATATCTAATGTGGAAGTCATAAAAACATAATACAAAGAGCTATGAATAGCTTGTCCCCTTTTGCCCTCACACTGCAGGTGAGAGCAGACTCTATCAAAATAGTGATTGCACCACAAATCTATTACATTTTAAGCAAGCTCTGTTAGAACTACTTAGAAAAACTTTTCACTCATGTGATAATCACTTAAATACTATTCACTAGAAAGATAAACCATCTAATTTTGCTACAAAAAATCAACTATTGGATTTGCCAATTTTTTCAGAACCAAACTTACCCCTTTTTTGATGATCAGTTTTCATTTTGCATTCATCTTTTTCTATCTCATTTCTAATGCCTAGGTCAGCCAGACAATCCACATCCAACAAGCTCCTGGTTTCCCTTTTAAAAACTTCTAGTCATATTTGTATTCCACAAATCTTTCTGCCTTGCCAGCTGGGTCAAGAATTATCTCAATTCAATAGTTTGTTTTTCTTCAAGGGCATTTAGTTTCTTACTTGACATGTTGGGGGTGTTCCATCTCTAAAAGGCAATTTATTTTTAAGTTAATTCCTTCAGAAATATTTGAGCACCTACTTAATTTAAAGTATTACTGCAGATGCTAGAGAGAAACAAAATTTGGATAAGATACAGTCCCTCTCTTTAACAAACTTACTAGGGGGAATAAAATATAAATGCCAATAACACTCATATATATCACATGGTAAATTTTCTTGAGTTGAACATTCTCAAATGTATCTGTGTCATTTCTTTTCATTTTCTATGTTATTTATTTCAACTTTATTAAGTGGTATTGCCATTTTAATGAATTGCTTATTGCACTTTTATCATTTCCAAGCACTTTACTAAACCCTAGGAGAGATTAGAAAAGAACAATACCAGAAAAGTGGTAGGATGGAGAGAGTGCTCTATTTGGGATTAGAGCAATTGAGTTCAAAGCTTGTCTGTTACTCTCTCCAATAAGAACTTAAATAATTCACCACCTCTGTTGCTCTCAATTTTCCCATATTTAAAATTGTCTAATTCACCTCTAAGTTCCTTCTAAATATATAGTTCTATGTCCCTGGTTTCATGAAGCTTACAGACTAGTAATGGAGATTTGTTGTTGTTGTTGTTCAGTCATTTCAGTCATGTTCAACTTGTCATGATACCATTTGGGGTTTTCTTGGCAAAGATACTAGAGTGGTTTGCCATTTCCTTCTTTAGGTCGCTTTATAAGTTAAAAAACAAGCAAAGAGTTAAGTCATTTGCCCAGGATAATTTAGCTAGTGTCTGAGATTGTATTTCAACTTAGGTCTTCTTAACTTGATCCCAGTTTTCTATCCTTTGGGCCATTTAACTATAAGGGAAATAAAAAACATAATATATGCCTTGGGAGTTCAGAATAGGGAGATATTATTTCTAATGGATGCCAGGCCTCTTTCCAACTAGTTACTGGAGCCTTAGAAACATCCCAGAATCTCATCACTAATCCTCCCTCAGCTATATCCCAGGGTCTGAGTTGTACTGATATAGGTTACAGGAAGGATTCAACCAGCTCCTAGTCCCCATCACAATGAAAGTGTAGAGAGACAGAAAAGGCTTCCCACCATCTACCTGGCCATTTGTCACTAAGATTTGGCTTAGTACCAGGACTTCAAATACTTGGTTGAGAAAATTTTATCAGAAGAGGAGCTTAGAGTCAATCTACTATGGAAAAGGGTGCCATTCTACTGCTAAATGGCTAGGAAACACTGTTCTTCTGAATGAATCTCTGTGCGTCCAAGTTTAAACACCCTTTTTCCCCCTACTACTACTCCATTCCCCAGACTCACATCCTTCTTCGTGTTATTTCTCCTGAGACCCTCTAGTGTTCTGCTGTTCCTTTCCATGGTGCCCTCTGTAATTCCTATTTAATTGTTAAGAAACAATCCTTTCTACATGGTCTCATATTATGTCCATATTCTTGCACTTATACACAGGTAAGCACCCCTAAACATTCACACACACACACACACACACACACACACACACACACACACACCTACACTAAGGTAAACACACACACTGAATAATTTTAACTCCTTACTACTATATGCAAACTTTCCCAAGGCCATCATCATTTAGCAAAATTCGATCTTCACTCCCCCCATTTATATCGCCCAAATAGCTACTGTTTATTTTTATCTCCCAATTCTCCCTTCTCTCACAAGCAACATAGTACCCAGCTTACCGCATTCCTCAATTAGTTTCATATCTGGGGACTTCTATAGACTTGTCTCCCTAAATTCCCTTGAGTTCCAGGGCATCAATCTTCTCAATTTTCATGAGTTGAACATTCATTCTAGCTCAACACAGAAATGATTATAACTTTGATGTCAATAACACCTATAACAATTTAACAAGCATAATTTAGAAATTCACCCTTTTATCTTTCCATCTTCTCTCTGGCTTTAGTCTTCCTAATCTATTCTCTTTTGTTTGTTGTTGTTGTTGTTGTTTTATTTAAAACTTTTTATTTTTAAAATATATACATAGATACTTTTCAACATAACCCTTTGCAAAATCTTGTGTTCCAAATTTTTCCTTAATTTCCCTCTACCCACTTCTCTAAATAGGAAGCAATCCAATATATGTCAAAGTGTAATTCCTCCAAACATATTTCTATAATTATCATGTTGCACAAGAAAAATAACAACAAAAAGAAAAATGAGAAAGAAAACAAAATGCAAGCAAACAACAGCAAAAAAGGTGGAAACACTATATTGTGGTCCACTTTCAGTCCCACTGTCCTCTCTCAAGGTGCAGATGGCTTTCTTCATCACAAGGTCATTGGAACTTCTCATTGTTGAGAAGAGCCATATCCATCAGAATTGATCAATGAATAGTCTTGCTGCTGCTGTGCACAATGTTTTCCCAGCTCTATTCACTTCACTCAGCAACAGTTCATGTAAGTCAGGCCTCTCTGAAATCATCCTGCTGATCATTCCTTATAAAACAATAATCTTGCATAACATTCATACACCATAATTTATTCAACCATTCTCCAACTGATGGGCATCCACTCAGTTTCCAGTTTCTTGCTGCTACAAACATTCTTACACATACAGGTCCCTTTCCCTCCTTTAAGATCTCTTTGGGATATAAGCCCAGTAGGAACACTGCTGGATCAAAGATATGCAAGTTTTTTAGCCCTTTGGGCATAGTTTCAAATTGCTCTCCAGAATTATTGGATCTGTTCACAACACCATCAACAATGTATTAATGTTCATTATTACCTTTTCCTGTCATCTTAACCAATCTGAGGGGTGTGTAGTGGTAACTCAGAGTTGTCTTAATTTGCATTTCTCTAATCAAGAATGATTTTGAGCACCTTTTCATATGACTAGAAATGGTTTCAATTTCTTCATCTGAAAATTGTTTATTCATATTCTTTGATCACTTATCATTTGGAGAATGGCTTGAATTCTTATTATAAATTTGAGTCAATTTTCTATATATTTTAGAAAGAATCCTTTTTCAGAACCCTTGGATATAAAACATTTTTCCCAGTTTACAAGGAAACTTCTAATCTTGTCTGCATTGGTTTTGTTTGTACAAAGCCTTTTAAACTTAATATAATCAAAATTATTCATTTTGCATTCTATAATATACTCTAGTTCTTCTTTGACCACAAATTCCTTCCTTCTTCAAAGATCTGAAAGCTATACTATCCTTTCTTCTTCTAATTTGTTTATAGTAACACTCTATGTCTAAATCATGAACTTGTTAGATGTGGGTCAATACCTAGTTTCTGTCATACTAATTTCCAATTTTCTCAACAATTTTTTTTGTCAAATACTGAGTTCTTATCTCAGAAACTATTCTCTTTTCTGTTTCCTCTCTTTTGTTAAGTATTTTCTAATCTTACTTTATTCCTTTTGAAATTTTAAATGCATGTAGTAGTAAATCTTTTCAATACCACTCTTCTGCTCTTTAATTTAATGCTACCTTAAGTGGTAATTCTTTCCTTTCCATAGCCCAAACCTGTGATTATCCCTATTCTATGTTTTTTTGTTTTTTTGTTTTGTTTTGTTTTGTTTTGTTTTGTTTTGTTTTGTTTTTTGCACTCCTCTCACAGGTTCCCTTCTGCGTACAATCTTTATTATCAATTAAAAAAACAACAACTGTACTTTATACTGTCGTTCCTTCATATTATCTTTCCATCCTTCTTCCCTTCATTGACAAACTACCAAAAATGCTAATTTCATTGACCACTTAACTTCTAATTCTCTTCTTAACTTCTTAAAATCTGTTTCAATTCCACTTTTCGGCAATCAATTCTCCTGAAGGTCATTAACAATCTCTCAATCTAAATGTAATCACCTTTTCATCATCTTCAACTTTTGACTTCCATGCAGCTTTTGACACCCAATTAAGTTTGATGGCAGTAGTTCTCCTCATCAATATTTGGTATTTCCATTTTAATTTCTTTTGTTAAATCATCATCCAGGTCCTAAATATTGTCCCAAGTGCAGAGTAGAACATCTTCATCTAGATGAGGAATCATAAATTACCCTCATCCACAACTGACCTCATTATCTTTTTCCCCTAAAATTACCTTTCTTCTGACTTTTCCGTTTGTTCCCTAGACCATCACCATTTTTCAGCTACCCACATTTGCAGCCTCAGAATATCCTCCACTCTTCATTGTCCCTCATGCACTATATACAATCAACTGCTACTTTGTATACCTCTTTAACATCCTCTACCCTTCTCTTACTACCAACTAGTTTTGGTTCTTATCATGATATCTTTAACATATGCCATTCCTTTACATTCAAACAACTATTATTCTAATCCATAGTCTACTTAAAATCTTCTTAGACTATTGCAATATCTCTGCCTCAAGCTTCTTCTTTCCCCAATCCATCTTACAAAACTGTTGTATTTTCTTTTCATTAAGTTGTTGTTCGGTCATTTTATTTGTATGCAAATCTACAATGATGCCCATTTGTGATTTTCTTAGCAAAGATCGGATAAAGGTTTGCCATTTCCTTCTTCATCTCATTTTACAGATGAGAAAACTGAGGTAAACAAGGTTAAGTTACTTGTCCAGGATCACTCAGCTCATAAATGTCTAAGACCAATTATGAAGTCTTTGCTTCAAAAATCTGCTTTTCTTCATTATAAATTATTCTCTTAACCTGCTTATAGTGAATTTTGCTCTCCTTTGAATTTTCTCTAAGCTTCCTACACCAGACTATTGCTATGAGACTCTCTACTGTGAAAATATTGTAAGAATAGATAGCACTTTAAGGTTCACAACCCCTTACAAATATAATCACATTTTGTCTTCACAACATTCTTAGGAGATAAGTATTATTATTATTATTATTATTATTATTATTATTATTATTTCCATTTTATTGAAAAGGAAACTGAGGCTGAGATAATTTATGTGATTTTTCCCAGCTTCACACAGAAAATTAAAATGACTTTGGTAGGATTTGAATTCAAATCTTCCCAAGTCCACATCCAAACATATATCTTTTTTTTTTTTTCACTATCCATCACCACTACTATTCAACTTCCAAAGACAATACTTGTATGTATGCATTCCAGAATTATATCTACTTTCAAACAAAAGTACTCCATTTTATTTGTGATCCCATCACAGAGTTTTTCTAACTACTTAATCATCCTCATAGTCTCATAAAATCACAAATGTAGAGATGAAAAACACCTTAAAGGCTATCAAAAATAGCTACTTTATTGTTGAGATGATAAAATTGCAGCACAAAAGTGTTACTGGCCATCTCCCAAAATAAGCTCCTTGAAAGTAGAGCCTTTTTGCCTTTCTTCATATCTCACATATTTAGTATAATAAATGTTTGACTTAATTTGCCCAGGCTAATAAAATGTCTGAGACAGGATATGAACATAGGTCTTCTTAATTAATTTTAGTATTCTGAAATACTTCCATTCTAATTACCCATTTTATGGTTATCAAAAACTGATGTAGAAACTAGCTTCTTATCACCAGACTCTAGGAAATGGTGGGTTCAAGGTAGACAAAAAAGATAGAAGTGACTTCAATGAAGTTATTTAGTCCATTTTCCCATCCTCAAATAGGAGCTTACACTGAAAACTCTGCTAGGAAGAAGCTTTCTCAGTAGCTGCTCTAGGAAACCATGTCTGTGCCTAATTATCCTTGTAGTTAGAGTTTGCTTGTTCTACTCTCCCTGGGTGTGTAGAACAGCTGGTAACCACACTCCTTATAATGACTCTTCATAAATTTGAAGGCTGTGTTTAAGTCATCTTCGGCCCATCTACCCCAAACTACCTAACTCCTATGTTGAGCAGCCAATTGAAGAATGTTTTCAGTATCCAGGGACAGGAGATGCAAGTATGTGCTTAACCATGGCTGCCTCTCCTAATATCTAGAGAAAATTTTACAAGAAATTAATCCATATTTGAGGGAAATTGAATTAGCCAGCAGCAGTAGAAAAGAAAATGTATTTTCTTCTCCTTTCTGTCTCTTTAAAGTAGACACAGGTAAGAAAGGCCCAATTTTTACTAACCCTAACTGAATATAACAAGAACTACATTTTTGCTGTTCCCAAAGGTTCTTCCCCTGGCATGGAAGGGACATGCATTTTGTTTCCACAGTACTGATCTAACAAATGTTTCTGGGTTTCATATTATGAGACTTCTGTGCCCACACTGGGCTCTGTCTGTTCTCCATTATGTCCTGATTGAATAAGTAATGCATTAAGAATACTGCAGTGCCTTGAGTTACAAAAATATTTCAAGCTGTCCTGGGAAATATATGTAAGAATTGCTTTGATCTCAAATTACTTTTCAGCACATTGTATATATCTGATTTTTTTATCTCTCCATTTCTGTCTGTTATGTACCTTCTTCCACACAATAACTGTTAGAGTCTATCACATCAGGTATCTACAAGACCTGCTAAATAGACAGCCCTATTCTCAGACTGAACTATACTTAAATTCTATTACTTTGGCTGGTGATCAACATTGTTCAATTGATTTTTTTCCTTTCTTTTTCTTCTTCTTTTTTAAAAACTAATTCCAAGCAAGATCAATGAACTACTGAAATTCAGTGCTATATGAATCTTTTCATCTCTGCAATCAGATAACTGAATGCAGCTCACTATTATAAAAATGGGCAACAGAACAGAAGAACCCAATGATATATCATTATTTACCTCAAGAAATGTTGATCCCAGGGATTATTGTGAATATCTCTGCATTAGAGGTTTCTAATATGATTTGGAAGTAGGAAAAATATGGGGAAATAAATGCATAAAGCAAATTTATTCATATTATATTTCATTTTTATTAGATTTGGACGCTTTTCCTAAGTCCATTCAGATCTTTAGAGATGACAATTCATTCAGTCATAATTTTTTAGTTATCCTACCTTGCTTAGTACCCACTGAAAATTATAGAAAAGTGAAATCTGATAAATAATACTGCTGATGATTCCACTTCACATATTGTGTGATTCACAAACTCTGATATCCTTTTAATATAAAACAATCCATCCCTTGACAATGAATATATTTATTAGATGCCACCTATACCTGAAAATCTCTCTCTCTTCAATTCTGCCTTCAAGCTTCTCTGATTTCTTTCAAGTCTCAGTGGAAGCCCCATTTTTTTAAGTCTTTCCTAGTCCTTGTTAATCCTAGTGCATTCCCTCTGAGATTAACCTGTCATATCCTTTTGGTATATCTTGTTTATATCTTGTTGATATAGAGTTATCTACATGATGTTTCCACTATTAGACTATGAGATCCTTAAGAACAGAGACTTTTTCTTTGTTTTTTGAGGGGTGAGGGGTGGGGGGTGGAGGTTGGGGGAGGTTGCCTTTCTTTATATATGTATTATATAATTACACACATATATGTATGTATATGTATATATATATATATATAAATATATACACACATATATATATACATATATATATACTCAATAAATGTTAATTCACTGTTGCCTGACTAATTAATGACAGCGATAATAAAAGTATTCTGTTAAACATTTACCATAAAAAGTATGATGTTCCCAGATCATTTCTATTTGAACTTCATCAAAAAGATAAGAAAAAAGCTATAATAATAATAATAATAATAATAATAATAATAAAGGCAGGATAACATCATGAAAAGTAGAATAGCCTTGAAGTGAGGATAAACTGAGTTCAGATTCTCCAAGTGACACATACTTTACTTGCTTCCATAGTCACATGGATTTAATATTTAATTTCCTGGAGTCCTTATCTACAAAGTTAAAGGCAATCAATCATTCAATATTTATTATCAGTCACTGTGCTAAATGCTAAGAATACAAAAAAGGAGACTCAAGGAGCTAACATTCTAATGGGAGTTGCAACAAACAAATATATACAAAACAAGATATATACAAAATAAATAGGAAAGGCATTAAAGCTTGCTTTCTTCTTTCAATTAGCTTAAGCTCTTGTATAGTCAAGTAGCAAGTGACAATAGAGAGTCCAGATTACAGAGAACCATTGGATTCAATCAATCCAGAATTGGTTGATTTTAAACTCTATTCATATTAATTTCTAACACAAAGCCATGCTTAAGTCATATATTCTTGCAGACCCTCAATTTCTTCATCTGTAAAATGAAAGTCATTCTAAATTATCTTCCATGACTAAATGAATACATGAAAAAATTAATTTTATTAAATGGGGATACTAGTAAAATTAAACAAGGTAGATCCCACCCTCAAGAAGCTGGAATTCTAATGTGGGAAAACAACTTATAAAAGCTTGTTTTTCAGTTGTATGCTGCTCTTCATGATCCCATTTGAGGTTTTCTTGTCAAAGTTCCTGGAATAGCTCACCATTTCCTTCTCCAGCTCTTTTTACATATGAGAAATCTCAGAAAAATAGGATTAAGGGATTTGCCCAGGGTCACATAGCTAGTGAATATCTGAAGCCACATTTGTACTCATAAATATGAGCTTTCTTGACTCCAGAGCTATTGCTCTCCTCAATTCACCATCTAACTTCATTTAATTAAAAGGTATTTGAGCTTAAATTTTAATAAGAGAATACAATCCCTAAAAGATAGAAGAGAAGGAAAATGGACCATGATCTTCAGAAATGGACAGGAAGTTGAAGCTTGGCCTGATTTAGGACAAGATA
This sequence comes from Sminthopsis crassicaudata, assembly GCF_048593235.1. Lineage (NCBI taxonomy): Eukaryota > Metazoa > Chordata > Mammalia > Dasyuromorphia > Dasyuridae > Sminthopsis > Sminthopsis crassicaudata. The sequence continues at coordinate 505,640,410 of NC_133619.1, forward strand.
AAGTAAAAGCTTACCATTTAGAGTTTCCAAGATCTTACAAAAAAACAAACTATATAAAAATAATTCATCTTAAATAAAATGGATGACTATGTCACAACTGTGTGATTGTCTGTTCTGTGGGACAATTCCTCTGGGTTTCTCCTCTGTAGACAACTTCTTGAATCCAAATCCTTATGGTGTGGTCTCCCTATCTCCATTCTGCATTTGCTTCTCTGCCTGGTTCCTACTCCACTGAACAAGATGCCCTTCCCAGATTAAGTTTATAACCTCTAATTTTATCATTGTGCTGCTAACTCAAGTCTTCACTATCACTTATCTTCCTCAGTCCCCTTTCCCCTTTGCTTGGATAACTGAAGAGTGGAAGACCAAATCCCTCCTAATGCTTTCCTTTTTTCTCTTCCTCCTTTCAACTGATTACTGCCTGGTGGCTCCTCTCCTTTTCCCATTTCCTGCACCTTTCTGTGTGTTTTCTCCTTGCAATAGATTGTAAGCTTCTTGAGAGCAAGGACTATCTTTTTTTTTTTTTTTTTTATTAATTATATTCCCAGTGCTGAACACAGTGACTTTAGACTGTGATTTAGAGTAGATATTTAATAAATATCCATTGGATTGGATATTGGCTATAATCAAATATTGATTTAGAGCAATTAAATTGTACAGTGTATAGAGTACCTGGGAATCAAAAACACCTAAGTTCAAATCCAACCTCAGGTAATTATTACCTCTGTGACCCTGGACAAGTCATTTAATCCTATTTGCTTCAGTTTCGTCATCTACAAAATAAGCTGGAGAAAGAAATGGCAAACCATCTTGGTAGCTTGGCCAAGAAAACCCCATGTAGAGGTCAAAAGCAGTCAGACATGACTGAACAACAAATACTGACTGCTCGTTTACCACTCCCTGGTGGTAATTCACAATAGTAAATTGTTTTATTCTGAAATGAAGTTTTCTACCCCCCATCTTGGGTCAACCATTTTTTTTTGGCTGTTGATGAACTTCAAGCTTTCTCTCAAGGCTTAATCTATTTTGTACAACTGGGAATTTTTTTTTTTTATTATTATTATTTGCTCTGTCTCTCTGGGTTTGACTTATGTCTGAGTCATGACCAGTCCTATATTAGTAATATTTTCCAATACAGGTTTTTACCCAATAATTAGAAATGTTGAGTAGTCTTTTACCTTCTATATTTAACTATAACCATCAGTCCTTAATGGACTGATTAAGAACAAGAAAGGCTATTGAACTTTATCACTGCAATCCATGCCCAAATATTTCTCAGGGGCAGACAAATGTGATTCAATGCATTTCTGAAGTCCTATGTTTAACAAATAGCAGTCCTTGGTGTGTAGATACCAATTTTTTGACAGATCATTTAGAGTGAAAAATATCCATTTGAAAATATATTGAAGTGGAATATTAATGGTTGCTCCAATTCTTCAGTAATAGAATGATTTCAACACTTTAAAATTCAATTTTCCCCATTTCCATGTTTGCATTTTAAGGAGGCACACTTACATAATTTATTATCTTAAAATTATGTTTATACCCACAAAATCATCCATTCATCACTAGAGTAATGGCACCTTAAAATCAGACTGTCATAGTTAGCTTTTTTATTTTAAATTGGCATCTCTGTTTCATATACTGAAAGTAGGACTAACAACACTAAATCATTCTGTCTGGAGGAACACATATGAATTGTAAACTAATGAAGTAAGCAATTTTGGTTAATTGTAATCAATAATATCATCTTTTAATTAAACAATATTGATGGCATTATCTACACGGTAGACTTTTGAAAGGATATGGTTTTATATACAAACTTTCTTTGACTTGCAAAAATTATTTCCAAAGGTCTACTGAATTTTGATGAACTATATCATTTTGTGTAGAAACTATTCAAATAGATTTGGAATTTCCCCTTAATTTGTTTCTAAATTATACAAGTGGCATATTTGGGATTTCACTGTAACATTCATCTGTTGTTATTTGTCCTACATTCTCAGAGGAGCATGACATCAGAAAAATGATGTCATGACATATAGGTGAATTGGATTTAAGTGAGGGTAAGCTATGCAAAGTCACCCGCCTCACTTTCTCCTTTAGAGTCATCTTGGTTCAATGCAAAGGTATAGATCAGAATAACTTGAGATGGCCCTGGATGCAGTGGAAAACCTTTGCCCTTTTAAGCTAAAATCTTTAACAGATCTCCATTGAATGATGCAATGTTCATTCAGTAATTAAGGCTAATAAGAAATGAGATGGATAATGAAGCAAAAAAAGGCCTCTGCTTCTCCAGAGAGTAATCTTAAATGTCATCTGCCTGAAAAGTTTATAATCTAATGAAATGTAGAGTAAGATATGTACAATAGCTAATTATATTACCCAGAATATGATAAAAGCAAAAGGCAGAGGTAGGGAGAGTCCCATTGGAAATTGAAGAAAGGATAAGTCTCATTCAGATGGCAGGAATGGAAAAGGAGGTAACATCTGAGGTGGAGTTTTAAGAATGAAAGAATTTCAAGAGATTGAGATTATGGCTTAGTGGGTGATGGTAGGAATCCATTCCAACAAATGGGGTTGGTTTGAGCAAAGGCATAGAAATAGAAGAAACACTATAGCAAGATGTTAATTTGGATTGTTTTTGTTTGGTTTGACAGGAATGTGAAAGAGAATAATGTGATATAAAACTAAGCAAATTTGGTACTAGACTGTGAAGGAGTTTAGAAGGAGTTTGGTATTTTGGACCTTGCCCAATCATGCCTTAGTAGCACAACTTGATTCCTATACCAACATAGTGGATAATATGATGGATTGTGAATCTATAATACTTGAAACCTCAAGAATAAGCTAGGAATAATACTATTATTCAGCTCAGAAGCTTGATGAAATAGCAGTTCTACTCATGAAGATCTTCCTAGCTTGAAATCCTGCCATTGACTTATATTAGCTGTGTGATAGTAGATGAATTACTTAACCTCTTTAATCTTATTTCCTTATCTGTGAAATGATGATTTGCATGACTTTTAAGATATTCTTTTACTTCAAAATCTTTGATCTATGACTGGACTTTGGACTCAGATTTCCATGTTCCTAATACAGATTTACCCCATTTTGTCTCTTGAGAGGGAAAAAAAATGTCCTCCTTTTGCATTATATTACTACATTTTATGTACTATATTTTTATAACATAGAAACTACTTCTCAATTATTGAATACATGATGACAAAAAAGATAAATAACCTTGGAGTCAATATGTTATATTTGTCATTTCTCACTTGATTAGAGTTTATAAAAACATAAACTTTTGAGCTAGAAGGACTCTTAGAGATCATCTAATCTATCCTGTCAATTTATAGATGAAGAATCTGAGGAATTTAGAGAAGTATCATGCAAATTCTAGTTCTGTCACTTACTTGTGATGGTAAATAGCAGAAATAGAAATTTAAGCCATAACCAATATTCTTTCTCTGACATCATGCTGACTCCAGTTCTAATAACCATATCCTAAGATTCCCCAAGATCATGAGCTACGTGAAATTCAGAGGGCCCTATTTTCTGTAGTTAGTGCAAAATGATGTTACTAGGATCCTTCATGTATACTAATGAACCAAGCTCAAACATAGCTTGTGTTTCATCCTGCCCCTGAATTCTTAGCATTCCCTTCAGCTGCTCACAACTACAGTATAGAGTGCCATCCTGTATTTCTATTTATTCAAGTATTATTATATGGACACCAATGTAGAAGGCCCTTTGGAGAAACCTATAGCATAATCTAAGGTAAGGTCTTTCCATTGTGAGTGTTTGAAATTACTTGTTCTTGAGTCTTTAATTCTCAAAGAGGACCAGTGATATCCAGAGGGTGATATCTTGATTTGCAAGTGAATTGGATTTGAGTGTGCAAGTCATCAGTCTCATTCTTTCCACTAAAGTCATAGGATATAGGGGCAAGACATAGAACAGGACACTTAGCAATGACCCCAGAAACAAAAGGGGGCTTTGCCTTTTTAAGCTAGGTCTTCCCTCATCTGTATTTGTCTGATAAAACACCCATTCAGTAAATAATTATAGAATCATAACTTTAGAGCTAGAAGGGATTTTGAAAGGCATATAGGCCAATCTTTTCACTTTTATTATTCATATGGAAATGAAGATACAAAGGGATTAAATGACTGCTTGTGATTATACAAATAAGTGGTAGAGGGGAAATTTGAACCAAGGACCTCCAAATGCATTGTTCTTTCTGCTGTACCATATACCTTCTCAATTCATGTGCATACATTGCCATATCTTTACTTCTATCCTCAGTTGATTATAATTTTTCAAGAATGGAGAATAGTTTAATTTTTGTTTCTATGTATTTAGTGACTTGCAAAGTACCCTAAATATAAAAAATAATATTTTAATGCACAATTAAGATGAAAATAATATCTAGCTTCAGCATAATGCATTAAATTTTTCAAGGAGTTTTACATTATGCTAATATTATTTAATTAATAGAAATTAATTTAATTATAACTCATTAATAAATATATCTCCTAAGCCTCTTTATCTGGGGAAGAAAGAATTGAAATTAGGATAAAACTACTAACAGACTTGCACTGATTGGCCTTCTTCTCTTCCTGAACCACATTTAACAAAACCTCAATTTTTCCTACCTCCTGTAAGGCCTGACACCACTTTTACTTTGGAAAAGAGGAAAAGGCTGAGTGATTTTTTTCCCATCCCTTAGGGCATACAACTTTACATAACACTGTTGTACCCAAAGCAGAAATGAAAATCAGTTTAAAAGTATCTGCTTCCAAAAGCATATGAATGATTTAAATTGGTTCCTAGCAAACCAATTGAATTATTACACAATAACTCATGAACTAGAACTTTTTACATTTCAAGATCCCTGGATCAAACCACTAGATCTGACTCATTCTCTTAGAGGTGCTTTAATCTAAGATTTCTTTTCCCAGCTAGGACCTCTAGCCATGCATGACACAGGGATGATAAATCTTCTTTTCCTGCAGTGAATATAAATCATTATAAGAAAAACATGCTGATTTTTATTGAGATGTGCTTGATTGATGCAATGAAAATGCATCCTCCAGGAAAGTTGCAATGAGATAGATGCTGCATCCATTTTCTGCTCTGGCCCCCAAGACAGGAAGGAAGGAACTCAAAGCACATGTACCTTCATTATCACATGTGCAGAAAACTGTGTTCCAGCACAAAGCTCGTGATTTAATGTAATTCCCTGTCACAAATAAAGCTTCCATGTGACCACTGTTTGCATTAGCTTCAAATCTATTCAAATTAGCTAAGTTTTTGCTCCAATAGGGTGCCCAGTGTGAGGAAAACATCAATATTTCTAAGTTTCTTTTTAATAATACCAGATGCACATCACATTACAAGCCAAAATATAAAATCTTTGAACTCCTCTTAATGGAGAAGACAACAAAGGGGTTACTAGAAGACATTTTCCAGAGCAAAGTTAAACTTATTTTTCTCTAAATCCTTAGAGAATCACAAATTATTCTTTTTTGGGGAAAGAGAGAGACAGTCAGGCTTAAGTGATTTGTTCAAGGGGTCACACAACTAGCTTGTAACTGAAGCTAGATTTGAACCAGATCCTCCTAATTGCAGGTAGGTGTTCTATCTACTGTGCTACCTAGCTGCCCCTACAAATTACACTTCGGAGAAATTTTCTCACACATTCGAAGAAGGCAGGAGGGGGAAGATCACAAGACAAGAACAAAATGTGATTAGTAATGTTTCCCACTTATGCATGCATGCTTTCCTCAGAATTAGTCAGGAGCTATCTAGTACAATCTAAGAATCTTTCCTTTATATTGTAATGATGACTTTTAAGTTTACAAGTACTCTATAAATATTATTTCATTCCATCCTCTCAATAACCCTAGGGCTATTCTTACTCTCATTTTATAGATGAAGAAACAGTAGCAGAAAGATTGATCACCTATTAGTATTCTTACAAGGTACTTATGTAATTACTTCACACCTTTAGCAGGTGTCCAGTGTTGGATTATGCTTATGAAAATAATACTTGGACAGACAAGAAAGAGACCTCCCAATAGTACCCATTTATATAAGTCTTTAGAATTTGAAAATCACTTGAAAATGCAAATTACCTGCATTATTAGAGGGAGGAAGTGTGTGATTAGATCTGTAAGCCATAAATTCTCACTGTCCCAAGTTTATATATCTTATTCATAAAATAATGATCTGCTTTATGGATGAGAAGTGAGAGGCTCAAAGGGATTTAGGGACCTGCTTTGGGTCACACAGCTAGTAAGTGTCTGAAGTAGAACTGAACGACTCATTTTCCCAACCCTAAGACCAACTCTCTTACCATGACATCAACCTGCATCTCTATTTTGTCAAAATGCATAGGGATCACCTAAAACAGGACAGAATGTAAAACCAAAAAGCTACAGCTATTTTTATGTTCCGTAGTTGTTGTGTTGAGACCATCAAGTGTCTTGACATGCTTATGTCTCTTCTGTGCAAAGAGGACAAACCTATTTGCCACTTTCTTAAATAACTGAAATCTCTCTGAAATGCTTGAGTTCCTAAGCAAATTTTTCAAAATATATTATTTTTAACTGTACTATATGTATTCTATTTACATGGTAGGAAGAGATTATATGCCTAGTTTTAGATGTATAAAACAGAAGTAATATTTTCATAAGCATAATCCATTGTCTTTGGAGAATAAGGGGGAAAAAAGCACATTTTGTCTACTTGACTTGCCTGTGCATTCATATAATTTTACCCCAAAGGTCACAGAAGCATATTTTATATTGATATCTATAACAGGTTGTTGACCTATCTTTCTCCATTTTTGTCAACTTCTTGTTTTACTAATTGATACTAGGAGAGGGAGTTTATGTTTCATTATCCTTTCTATTGCTTGAATATAAACAACATAGTAAGCTGACAGCAAAACATACAACATGTTATTTCCAAAATAATTCACTTAATTATTAAGTGTCTGTCATATACAAACCATTTTGTTGGGTATTCAGGGATGTTAGAAAATAAATGGAACTCTGCTATTGGGAAGCTTATCGTCTAATGGAGGGAGATGCTCTACACAGGTAGTCTGTTCAGTCTATAGAAAACAGAACTTCAATTTAGCAAAACCTAAGCTGAGATTCTGCCTCAGACAATTAACTAGCTGTTTGACTTAATTTTACTGAGCCTCTATATCCTCGTCAGAAAAATGGAAAAAATAATGACACTTCATACACAGAGTTGTTGTGAGTATCAAATGAAACTCTACATGTAACAGCATTGTGTAAACTTTGAAGTATTACATAAATATTAGATATCATAAAAATTATTGTAATATAAAATAGAGTGTTACAAAAAACAAACAAGGTGCAAACTACTGTTGATGATATTGTGGACAAAGAGCATCAGGGAAAAGAGGAAAGAGTACTTCAGGTAAAACTTCAAGGATTTTAACAGGTGGAGAGAAGTTGGACAGGAAGAAAAGTGGAAGGTACTGCAGGTAGACATGGGGAGAAAATCTTAAAAGACTTAGCTATAAAATATGGAAAGTAGTATAGAGTGCCTGGGCTATAACATATATGATGATATAGAGTGTTAAAAGATCAGGCTGAAAATATAATTGGCACTAGATTGTGGAAAATCTATGTCATGTGTAGTTGGCCACAGTAGGCATTCAATAAATGTTTGTTGATTAAATTGAATGCATACAAAGCTAGAGTTTGCATGCTTCTGCCTGACACATGGCAATTATCAATACTGCAAAGCTTAAAATTAACTGCAGGTGTTAATTATATAGCTTTCAAGGTGTTAAAATTTAAATAATTGTTTTAAAGATAGAGTTGCATTTCAACCTTTTTTTTTAATTTTGTATATACCATTCCTAAAGACTCAATACCAACTTCATATTTGCAACAAGAAACAATCAGCAAATTAATTATTTTAATTGTCAAGACTAATCATCTGTTTATTTTGATTATGCTGTACCTTAACTTTTATTGTCCATTATTTATATGTTATTATCCATAACACATCTAAGTAGTTTAGAATTAAATTGTCTCAATTGCACCCCACAAGATTTTTTATTGTGATTCTTTCTTCTATTATTTTTTTTTATTTTGATCTTTTTTCTAACAAATCTGTATTCTGAGTCTACTCAAACAATAAAAAAGCCTTCTATAAGTAAAAATGTAATCACTTTCATTTTTGCATTATTTGATGTTCCCTTTGTCCAGTGACTTAGCAATTATTTTCTCAAAAGAAAGAATTGCTATGTCCATATATGTGTGTTATTGCTGTTGTTGCTTTTTTTTTTTTTTTTTTTTTTTTTGAGTGGATCAGAGCACACCAATAGCATCTTTGGGTTTTATTGACAAATATACTGAAGTGTTTTGCTTTATTTTCTATTCCAGTGCATTTCAACAAATAAGACTAAGTGACTTGCTTAGTAAGTTAATAAGTATGTTCATTAATATAATATTGTGATGGAGAAACTAAGGAACCACGTTCACTGAGGTTGTGCCTGTCTATGGTCATGTGTAGTAAAAGTAAAAAACCAAATAAGTTGAATTCAATTCATAGATCATTTATTAAGAATTTGCTATGGGCCTGGCACTTTGCTAAGCACTGGTCCCTTTCCCTACAGCCTACTGGGGGGGAAACAACACAAAAACGGAAACTTTAAAGGGGAGAGGGGAGTCCCAGCCACCAAAAATATCTGGGGATTTGTTGTTCTGTGGAGTCAAAGCTAAGAAGAGTTGCTAATAGGAAAAGGAGTGAGTATCAGAGTCAAGATCCAAATTCAGTTTTCTGGCTCCATATACACTTTTCACTATACGTGCTACTCTATTACATGCAATACACATTGCTATATGTAATAGTTATTGATTTTTGGCTACATCTAAAATTTATTTTGCCAGATTTTAAAGCCTGACATTTCCACACACAGGTTTTGAAAGGCCATATATGTTCTGGAATTGAAATCAGAAGATAGCTGAGTTCAGATCCCAGTTCTAACATTTAAAAGTTTTAACATTTAGGATAAATCAGGATTTATATGAATCTAGAAAACAATACTGACCCTAACTACCTCACAGGTCCTTTATAACAAAACCAAATTCAATAGAGCTAATCACAAGAGTATTGGAGTCATCTCCTACCTAACTTGAGACAAGCAATTAATAAATTGCCATTGTGAGTATCTATACTTCTGAGATAATCAAACACTACAAATCAGGGTTTGATTTTGATTTGAAAAATAATCAGCTTCTATTTACAGTTTTGGAGGGCCAATTGTTAAACATTTACTAGCACATCCCTACATATTATTTAAATGTAAATTTATTAGGGTATTGTTTTAAAAGTGAAGATAAGTTCATTTAAGTAACTCTACTCTTTGACTTCAAAATCATGATTTTTCCCCTAGTTTGGAGATGAATTACATTAAATGGGCTATTTATTGTAATATTTAAATTCCAGCTATTTTTTCCACTTTTGGTCTCTATAGTGATTTTTTCCCCCAGCTGTCATTTTTGCAATGACAAGACTAAGGAAGCACTCAGCAAAGTATGAATATTAATAAATTGGGGTAGTGTCATCTGTTAGGAGGCCTCCAGGGGAAGTGATTGAAAAGGTGAGTGAAATAATAGAACCACATGTGATACTGAAGTGTTTTGTCTTACTCTTCACTTTTGGCTAACTTCATCTGTCTCCAACTTCTATTGTACTCTTCAACTCATTTTCTTCATTGTGCTAACTCGGAGGGATTTTAATGCATGGGAATCAAGAGCATTTTTTTTTTTTTTTTGCTATGCCATCCACTTTTATTAAAGTTTGTTTTATTTTATTTAAGAAGTCTATAATTTTTATTAAAAAAGGTTTAAGATTCAATTGTTTTCTCCCAAAATTAGCTAAGCAAATTTGGTACTATCTCTAATGAAAATATCAATTTGAAAGTAGATTCTAGTTAAGTGGGAAATGGCGAAACAAATTGTGCTAAATGATTACAAATGGATAATACTGTCCAGTAGAAAACAGAGAAGCATGAGATGACTTACATGACCTCATAAAAAGTGAAGAAAGCAGAAATCAGGAAAACAATATATTCAAAGATATATCAATGCTAATTGGAAGAATAAGAAACGAAACCAAATGCCATATAAATAAAATGACCTAGCCTGCTCTCAAAGAAGAAATGAGAAAATGGATTTCATTACCTTTTTTTGCAAAGTTACAAAGTTGCATATAGAATATTTCATTGTTTTATTAAATTTGTTTCATTGGACTGATTTTTCTTCCTTTTTGTTTCTTTTTTTTATCTTTTGTTAAACAAAGGATGGGTCACTAAATAGGGAAGGTGAGAGCAATATTGACAAATTATGATAATATAAAAACAATAGATAATATTTTAGTCAGGAAAAATATATAGGTTATGTTTAGTCTTCCAAATAAATATATTACAAAACCATATTTTATTTTCCTATTGATTATATTACATTCTAGTAATCTTGCATAGTGACTAATCATTCCTCAGTGAGGGTTACTACTTTAAGTATCTCTGCCACCTTCTCTAATCATTACATTCCATTGCACTAAAGTCAACATTTGTTAAGTACCATAAAATGGTAAAATGATAGAAAATTAACTGTTCTCTGAGAGTATGAACCCACACTTAACCACAGGGAAGAGAAAAAAAAATAAAAATACTAAATTTCTTCCATCTAATATTTTCACATATTAATTTTGGTTGAGATTATGTTTTCTAGCCTTTGCTTTCAAATAATCAAAAACCAATTAAAACCTACACCCAATTTATTTAAACATAATGTGAAAAAAATTACTTGCTAATATATTTGCAAAAATGTAGTATGCTGATGGTGACTAGTTGGCTCAAATCCAGTCATCCTTGGGATAAGGGAGTACATGTAAGTACAACCAAAAAAATAAAAATAAAAAAAAAAACAAAACAAACAAACCCCAAAACTGTGAATATCAATCAATGTAGAGCCCACTCCAAAACTTATGTTTGATTTTATCTAAACTACGCATGATACATTTATTTAAATGTGGTTCTGAGCATACTAAAATGAAGTTTCTAGCTCCCTTATACCTCAGAACAAAATCACACAAACTTTAACATCTATGTGCCTTCCAGTGGTTTGTCAAAGGCTAAATAAAGCAGACTTTTGGAAGCCATTAAGTTTCATATAAAGCTATTTTTCCCAGAATCTGACAAATACTCAGGGTCAGGAGTGGTCCTGAAAGTGTCAAGAAAGTAGAATGTCATGTATCTTGTTGTACCTTTCTATAAATGATTATGTTCATTGTTTTGTATATTAAACCCTATTCTTAGCTCACCTGACAGTGAACCTTTGTCTTTGCTCCTTTAAAACCTATATCTGACTAATATATATATGCCTTCACCAGCTTAGCTTTAGTGGAACTGGCTAAATGCAGAATTAATGAGTTATGTGTAGAGATCAATAAATGATTATCATTCTGCAAACAAACCCCTAAATACACCAAGGAAACTAATTTCGAACTCCCATAGCAACCTCTCTAAGTAAAGATCCCTATTGTAACAAACCTAGTTATCTACTTTGTAATTTGGGGTTTAGTTTTATTGGGTTTTCTTAAATTAGGGAACAAACATACTTAAATACAGTAACTGTTAACTATCAGAATCATCTGTAGCCCTTTGGGTTTGCTTGTACTCTTCAGTTCCTACAAAAAAAAAAATCCAAATATTCTACAGATGCACATGCCAGTGTTCTAATAAATGACTCTAAACAAGAAAATGAGAGACAGACAGAATTGAAGAGATAGAGAACAAGCTCTTTCTATTCCAATACGTTCTCTTATATCCTATTCCTCAACCACTCCACTCTCTCTCATTATGAAATCCCCCAACTCTCTTGTTCTTCGGAACTGATTCTCAGATTAGTTATATGTTAGAGAGCGAGTTATATAAGAGAAGAGAGAAATCAGAGTAGGGAGAAAGAAAAGAAGACAGAAGAAGAGAGGGGAAGGAAGGGACAAAAGGGAAAGGGGGAGAAAAGAGAGAAAATAGATGAAGATATTATAGCTAAATACATATAAAATAAATAAATAATATAAATATACACATATTGGAGGAAGATCTATATCCTGGCACTCACAGCAATAGCCATAGTGGATGCTATTGAGAAAATTCTGCCCCCAACCTTTTTCAGATCATATAAGAGTCTTATAAGGACCTCTTTGCTCTCTAGTTTAGTGACTGATGAGTAAAAGTTCCTTATTGCCCTTTTCATTTTGACTGGTCCAAAGTCCCATAGGGTGATTTTGTGTTTTCTTCCTGACAACTTCAGGGGAAATTCCAGGAGCAGAATAGAGGTCTGTACATAACATTTGTAGATCTGACCAAAGCCTTTAATAATATAAGTCATGGGGCCTGGTGGAAAATTGTCTCAAAATTTGATTGGCCAGAGAAGTTCATCAGTTTTGTTTATCAGTTACCTGACGGCATTCTTGGCCAGATTCTGGTTAATGGATGCTGTTCTGGTGCTTTCCTGGAGTGAAACAAGATTGTGTGCTTGTCTTCATGCTCTTTAGTATGATTTTTTTCAAAGTTGTTGTCAAATGCCTTCAATTAGGGCTAATTTGGCATGGAGGTCAGTTACTACACGTAGTAAATTCTTCAACTTCTAAAGGCCGCAAGCCAAAATTAAAGTGGAAAGAGCATTGTCGCATGTTTTTTTGTTTACAGATAACTGGGCACTCCATGCAGCCTCTGAAGTTGGGCTGACCTCATTGTTGGTTGCCTGTGAAACTTGAACAGTATACTAGCACCACAACAGGAAACCGAACCCCTTCCATTTGATGTTTTTTAGGAAGATTCTGAAGGTCCCCTGGCAGGAGAAGGTCCAAAACACTGAGGTCCTTTTTAGAACTAAACTACCAACATGCAAACTCTACTGCAGAGTGAACCTCCAATGGACTGGCTACGTTGTTCAGAAGCTAAAAGTATATTTGTCTAAAAAAACCTACTTTATGGAGAACTCACATAGGGCAAGCGCTTGCATGGTGGTCAGAAAAAGCAATATGAGGATATTTGAACAATGTAGCGAGACCAGGATCTCTGTTTCTCTGTCACCGTCCCTGTCCTTGTCTCTGATTCTGTCTCTCTCTCTGTCTGCCTCTGTCTCTTTTTCTGCTCCTGTCTCTCTTTTGCTTTTTCTGTCTTCTCTGCTTCTTTCTCTCTGTCTCTCCTGCAGAGACAGGTCCTTGTCCTGTTTCTTTCCATCTTTCTTTCTATCTGTCTGTCTCTCTATTCTAAACATACAACATGCACACTTTGCACCGTGCATGAACAAAACTCTGCCAGAAACTTCTTGGTTCAGATTCAAGACAGGATCAAAGCTCTGAGATACCACTACACACCTGTCAGATTGGCTAAGATGACAGGAACAAATAATGATGAATGTTGGAGGGGATGTGGGAAAACTGGGACACTGATGCGTTGTTGGTGGAGTTGTGAAAGAATCCAGCCATTCGGGAGAGCAATCTGGAACTGTGCCCCAAAAGTTATCAAACTGTGCATACCCTTTGACCCAGCAGTGCTACTACTGGGCTTCTATACCAAAGGGATCTTAAAGAAGAGAAAGGGACCTGTACATACAAGAATGTTTGTGGCAGCCCTCTTTGTAATGGCCAGAAACTGGAAATTGGAGATTGGCTAAATAAATTATTGTATATGAATGTTATGGAATATTATTGTTCTATAAGAAATGACCAGCGGGATGAATACAGAAAGGACTGGAGAGACTTACATGAACTGATACTGAGTGAAATGAGCAGAACCAGGAGATCACTATACACTTCATCAACAATACTGCATGAGGGTGTATTCTGATGCCCGTGGCTCTCCTCAACAATGAGGTGATTCAGACTAATTCCATTTGTTCAGTGATGAAGAGAGCCATCTATATCCAAAAAGGAATGTGAGAACTGAGTGTGGATCACAACATTTTATTTTCATTTTTTTTTGTTTTGTTTGTTGCATTTTGTTTTCTTTCTCAGTTTTTTTTTCCTTCTTGATCTAATTTTTCTTGTGCAGCAAGATAACTGTATAAATATGTATAGATATATTAGATTTAACATATATTTTAATATATTTAAAATGTATTGGATTAATTGCCATCCAGAGGAGAGGATGGAGGGAAGGAGGGGAAAATTTGGAATACAAGGTTTTGCAAGAGCCAATGTTGAAAAATTACCCATGCATATGTTTTGTAAATAAAAAGCTTTGAAAAAAAAACGAACAAAAAAGACAGGGTCACATAATTTCTCAAGCACAAATGGAAAAGTCTATTCACTGTGCCATTAAGTTTCCTCTCTTAAGTTTCTCTTAAGATCTTTGGAATCCATTACATGGCATTGGAAACACTGGCAGAGAACATCATATATCCTCATGAAAGAAGGTTCTCTGCTCCATAAATAAAGCAGACTTTAAGTAACTCAAAAGAAAAGAGAGATGCACAGATTTAGAGAATCCACTTTCAATGTTCACATGGACTATTTGTGCTTGACCTGTGGTAGAACATTACAATTTGCACTGGTCTGATTAGCCACAGTCAGACACCTCAACGTTATGATGTCACTCCTCTTAGAGAACAACAGCAACCAGCTGACAAATCTTACTATTTTAACTTCACCATCTCTCACATTTGTCTCCTTTACTTATGTAATCCTTCTCTAGTTTTAATAACCTTTTAATTCTTTGGCCTGATCACTGTTTCTCTCCTCTATACCCTATCCTCTTCATAATTCTTATGATTTTCCTCAAATTTAGGTTTAGTCTTATAACTTCCCTACTGAAGAAACTTCAGGGGCTTCATAATGACTTCCTGTTATTGATTGAGATAAAACACTATTTCATCTTTCTCTCAAACTTTAAATTTTCTATTTTTTTCTTAATTTTACATTGTTTATTATTATTATTAGTGTATTATTATAAATTTGTGGGGATAGCTAAGTGGTAGAGTGGACAGAGTTCCAGGTCTGAATTCAGGAAAACTCATCTTCCTGAATTCAAATCTTGCTTTAAACATTTACTAGCTATGTAACCATGGATATGTTACTTAATCCTATGTGCCTCTGTTCCTCATCTGTTAAAAAAAAAATGAACTAGAGAAGGAAATGGCAAATCACTCCAGTATCTTTGCAAAGAAAATTCTTTAAGGTCAGAAAGGTAAACATCTGTAAAGAGCTGAACAACAACATGAATATGTTATTTATAAACTAGCAAATATATACCCACTGTATGTGTGTTTTCAAATTTAGGTAGATATATGAAAGAAAGAAAGAAAAAAGAAAAAAAAAGAAAAGAAACAGAGAAATGCACCATCAAAGAAATCTTAAAGAAATATCATCTGGAGTATTGTGATAAGTTTTGGTTATCACTTTTTAGCAAATGTATTGAAAAGTATAGTATGACCAAAAGAGGGTGACAAAACTGCATGAAGATCAATTAATAAATGACCCAGGGATGTGCAGTGTGGAAAAGGTATTGTGTTTATTCTGCTTGGAGCTGGAGGGCAGACTTCATTCCAAAAGCTGAAAGATACAGAACATAATTGAAAATAATAAAAATAATAATAATAAAATTCCTATTAAAGTTACCCAAAAAATAGATTAAACTACCTTATGAGAATGTAGTGAGGCCTCTATCAATGGAAGCCTTAAAATAAGAACTAGATTATTATTTGTCAGGGATATTGCAGAGAAGATTCATATCCAGGTAGGGGGTTTTCTAGGTCAGAGTTTCTTAACCTGAGGTCTATGAACTTGTATATAATAGATAGACATGTAGATATCAATTTATATCTAGATATACCTCTATCTATTCCTACCTATTTTATCTTTCTAGATAGATATAGACATTTTTCCAGGGGTACACACAAAAAAGACTGGAGTACATAGAGTCATAAATTTTAAGTTGGAAAAGACCTTAGAGATCATTGAGTCCAATCCTAATCATTTTGCAGATGAGATAAAGAAACTGAGACACAGATAAGTGACATACCAAGCTTCACACAGTCATTCAGTAAGTACATCGGGCAGGATGGAATGAATGTCTTTCTGACCAGTGCCTATCCATCACACCAAAGACTCTCACACTTTGTCGTGGCTGCATATGGTGTCATATAACTCAAAAAATTTTATGTTATCAATAAATGCTTGATTTGTATATTTTATATACATTTATATTCAGAATTACATACAAATTTTTGAGCAAAAAGGGGTCACAAGTAGAAAAAGTTTAAGAAGGCCCGTACTATGCTGCTTAGAATCTCCCAGATGACCTCAGAGTTCCCTTGTACCTCTGAAATGCCATGATTCTAGGGTACCACTTCAGGAGATGCCAATTATGTAAGAAGAGAAATAGCTCCACTTTGAAAGCTATTGGGTGTCTGCAGTTTTACAATAGCAGAAAGACTCTTAGAAACATCAGAACTATTTCGGTCACTCCCCTCAGCTTTCCCTAAACCGGTCTAGTTTGGGATCATTGGGTTTCTGCTGCTTTATCTATTCATCAAAGACTTTTCTGGCTTTCCAGGAGTAATTGTTTGAAAAAATAGGAAAAAAAAGCAAAGCCTCCCAGGTTCATACCAAAACACTTAGAAAAATTAGCCCAAGCCCATGGGTCTGTGACTCCCACGCAACCAGCAGGAGCTGGTGCACAGACCCAAATGCAGACCCTCCCCAGGGAGGGCATCCCCCAGCCAGATACTGAAGTGTTTTCTTTTGACTCGAGAGGCAGACTTGGCACAGAGCTGTGACCGCACAAAGGGTTATTTTTGAGCCCCAGTAGTAAGTCCTGACATTTCTAAAAAACCTGTGAGATTGGTCCCAGAACTGGAACGATATGAGGCCTTTGCTTCACTTTTGATCACAATAGCGCTGGTACCGGAGCAGCCCCTGCTTTTATCTTTTAGTCTAACATTTCTCTTAATGAGGAACGCACAGGACAAAGCTGAGCCGCGGCCCCTCACCGGCCAAGCTGGGCCCAGCTCCGTGGGTCTGACTCGGAGGGGATCCAGCCAACTTTTCACTTTCATTCAAGTCCCCCTTCCTGTGAGCTGGCGCCCGGTACCTCTGGGCTCACGGCGGAACACCGAGCAGCTCCTGCAAGAAATCGCCCAGCTTTGGAGGAAAATCACTCCAAGCTCACCATTTATTCAAGCTGGAAGTTACAACTGGAGGGCTGATGGAAAACACAGTCCACTTTCACCTGAAAGGATTAAGGCTCTAGGTGAGGTTATGCTTTTTGCAGACATGTCAAACAAACTAAAGCAGGTGACTCAGGGCTGGTTTCAGATTTCACTGTCAAATATTTCATACAGCTGTGCTTTTAGAAAAGGAAGGAACAGATGTGTCTCCTCTCCTTCTTTCTCCCTTTCCTTCCCTCCTTTCTCTCTCTCACTTTCTCTCCCCCTCTCTCCCTTTCCTTTCTTACTCTGTCTCTCTTTTTTCTCTGTCTGTCTCCCTCTATCTCTCTTTCTTCCTGTCTTTCCTTCCTACCTTCTCCCCTTCCCTCCTTTCCTCCCTCTCCATTTCCTCTTTCTCTATGTCTCTGTCTTTCTTTCTGTCTCTGTCTCTGTCTTTCTTTCTGTCTCTGTCTCTGTCTCTCTCTGTATCTCTGTCTCTATCTCTCTCTCTGTATCTCTGTCTCTGTCTCTACCTCTGTGTTTGTGTGTGTCTCTTCCTATTTTGTGGCCACTTTCATTTTCTTAAAGTGGTTTCTATTCCTGTTGCATATTATTTAGCAGTCACTGCTAAGCAGGGCTGATAGAGATAGGGAGAAAAGTGTCTTTGACAGACAGGGGCACCCCAAAATAAAAAAGCCCTGTGCAAAATCAAAATAAAACAAAATAACTTAGACAGTTGGAATCTAAATGAGCTTCTCTGAATCCCACTCACATCTACATTAGCTAATGACAATATAGTTTTAACATTCCTGCAGAAAGATCTTTGCCCTTTCTGGTCCTTTCAACTTCTCTCAGAGATAGAAACATACATTTAGAACTGGAAGAGAAGTTAGAAGCTATGAACTCCAACCCTTTCACTTTATTAATGCTACAACTGAGATTCTCAGAGATGACATAAAATTACCCAATGTCACAAACTAGTTATTGGCAATCAGAATTTGAATTCAGGTTCTCTGACTTTTGGCATTATACCCCCCACTTTGTGTAATGGAACCAAGAACATCAAGAATGAAAAGTGGATGCTTCCTAATGTAAGAATAAGGGGAAAGATAGTAGTGGCAACAGCTGCAGGAATACAATTCATATCAAAGAGAGGAAGGGGAAGACACAGGATGCCCAAGTTTTAATTTCCCCAGTGTCTGCTACCCGGCAATTTATTTCCTAGCCTAAGGGAACGTTTGCTAAGCTGAGGCTGAAATCATGAGTGCCAAAATGGTGGTGGGAACCCTGCCAGAAGCTTCTATTCAGTTTTGATGAGTATCCAGTGTTTTGCTTCTTCCTTTTGAAAACCAGGCTTGCAAGCCTCTGGGCCCAAAAGTCCTCTGGAGACCAGTAGCACTGTTAGCTACAAATGCCCTAAAAAGGGAAATAGGATGGGGGAAGAAGGAAAAAGGTGCTTGCATTTTTCCCCTTGCAGTTGTAGAAAATCTTTAACTTTCTGGTCACCAATATCTTTTGTAGGTTTACATTCCTCTGAATACTTCTAGGGAGCAAATATAATATTATTTGGTGTGTTTTCAGCATTATTCTCATTGCTGACAATCCAAAAGACTTATCTATTCCTTGCCTGTGGACACAGATACAGCCTTAAAGATTAAAGAGGAGGGAGAGACAAGGCACCAAAGACCATATTGAGGATTGATTGGGTTCCACCCACCCTCACCCACCCCTCTACATAATCAGGGCAAGCCAAAACTTATATTCTTCAGAATGTGAATAGAAGATTACAGATGTAGTATTACTGGTGATAAAACTAAAAGAACACTGATTAGAACAAAGTCTGTAGGATGGGAAAAGAAAAAATAGGGCATTGAATAAAGGGAGAGAGTTAGAAAGGCAATGAGGCAGTGATGTTGCAGTATAACCTTCTTTGGGTGTTGTATTAAAATCCTCTGCAAAAGAATTTGTACAGTAAAAGTACACCATGGTTAATTAAAAGTTTTTTGATCCCTCAGCACCCGAACGTTGGGAACCTTTCTTCATCATTTTTATTTTATTTTATTTTTTAAATATGTAACTATACTGATTTTGGGGTGGGTGATTACAACATGATTTTTTTTTTTCATTTTTAGAAAAAAAGTTATTTATTTATTTTTTTAAATTAATTTTATAATTATAACATTTTTTGACAGTACATATGTATAGGTAATTTTTTACAACATTATCCCTTGTATTCCTTCTGTTCCGAATTTTCCCCTCCTTCCCTCCACCCCTTTCCCTAGATGGCAGGCATTCTCATACATATTAAATATGTTATAGTATATCTCAGGTACAATACATATGTGCAGAACCGAATTTTGTTTACAACATAAAATATAAAAAAAAGTAATTTTGGTTCATTCTAAATATTTTAGACTTTACATTTTCAGCTAAAATATAAATAGTTTCTCTGTGTGTTTTTTCAAATAACAAGAGCTTATGAAGTTGCAAATGAAAATAAGGACTTCAGAAACAAAAATATGATGACCTATAATTGAATGGAACTATAACAAATGAAAAATCAAGAAAAAGAATTTGAGGAAAACATGAAAATCCTTCAAATAAATTAAAGATGTGTTCTCATTCAAATAACACAAGCATTAGTTTCAAGTTTTCCTGTTTTAACCCTGGCCCTCCTCCTAGAGAAAAGGATTTAGATTTGCTAGAATAGGAGTAAAGAACAGGGTCACACAGATAGTATAGTGTAAGTGGCTCAGTCTGGAATTTGAACTCAGGTTTTCCTGACTCCAGGTCCAATTCTCAATCTATTGAACTACCTCGATATCTCTAATTAGTGGATATCAATATCCCACATTTGGAGGAAGGTTGGAAAGTTGGGAGAGCAGAAGAGAACAGAGCTGTGGTATTTTTGAGTCTTTTTGCTCTGAGTCTCTTTGGTTCTTTTGTTACTTCAGATACTTCTGGATTTCAGCTTTAAAAACGATAGATGTTAAGTCCACTTTGGTTGGTGAAAGAAAGGATTTGGCAAGACATGAAAAGACTTGACAATCTCCTTCATGTCCCTATCCCAGTTTGCTAGATTAGAGACTTTGGGAAACTTCCCCTTGGGTGAGAATGAGAACGTTCTGCTTACATGAACTGATGCTAAGTGAAGTGAGTAGAACCAAGGGAACATTATACACAATAACAGTAAGATTATACAATGATTAATTCTGATGGAGATGGCTCTTTTCAACAATGAAGTGATTCAGGCTAATTCCAATAGACTTGTGATAAAGAGAATCATCTGTACCCAAAGAGAGGACTATAGGGATTGAGTGTGGATCACAACATAGTATTTTAACCTTTTTGTTGTTTGCTTGCATTTTGCTTTCTTTCTATTTTTTTGTATTTAATGTGATTTTTCTTGCGCAGCATGATAATTGTGGAAATATGTATAGAAGAATTGCACATGTTTAATATATATTGGATTACTTGCTGTCTAAGGCAGGGGGTAAGGGGAGGGAGGAGAAGCAGAAAAAAATGGAACACAAGATTTTTCAGGGATGAATGTTGAAAACTATGCATATGTTTTGAAAATAAAAAGATTTATAAAAAATTAAAGAGACAGAAAAAAGAAAATGTTTTCTCTATTGAGCAAGCTCTCTCTCAGTATAGAATAGCTTATTTAATCTGTTTTGTCTATGTCTGACTTCTCTTTTGTTATTGACTTGAATAAATAGTTTGCTTTGCCCTTCATTATGTGTGTTTGCTGTGGAATTGTCTTTTGGTGGGAAAGGGTCAAGCTTTAGACATAAAGCTTGGCGTTCTCCTTTCCCCATTAAAGAAACAATTATCAAAAGTTTAGCTGAACTTCAAAACCACATCCCCTATTCTAATAATATTAAGGATGTAAATGGATATCTATTTATTCCTCTTCTCTCTAAGATTTTGACCCTAATCTCCTGCCCCCTGGCAGAAAATAAAGCCTGCTTTAGAGAAGGGGGCAGAGACCAGAGATGACTATTCAGCCTCATTTTAACCAGAATAATAGCACTCCCATGGCACATGTGGGGGACTTGATGTACAAGGTTTGAAGGTAGTGGGTAGAAAAAGGAGTAGCCTAGTGAGCTTCTATCTTCTCCCATTTCAGATCCATCTTCCCCATAGCTACCAAAAGCATCTTTCTTAATCATATAACTAATATCAGTACTTTGCTCAAAAACCCATAATGAACACCACTCTACTAATTGCCCTCAGGATAAAATTAGAATTCCTCAACAATTCACCTGAACCACTCTATCCAGAACCAGACTAAGACTTAATCTTCCTAGGCTAACTTATACACTCTTCGGCTCCTGCCACACACACTTTCCACTTTCTACTCTGGCCTCAATAATCAGACAATACTATCTTGATTTTTGATTTTATAATAATTAACTAACATTCCTTATGACTACCTAAATCAAATTCCTTTCTCTGGCAACTAGCCACTTAGATATGAAGTTTTCCTTATTAGAATTTAAATTTTGGGAGGTAAATGTATATATCACTCATATTTATATTCCTATAACTAAGCACAGAGCAAGCTCCATAGTAAGCACTATGTAAATGTAGTAAATATTTTCCATTCCACCTTTCCTTCTTTCCTTCCTTTCCTCCCTCTCTCCTTCATCCTTACTTTTCCTTATTTCTTTCCTTCTCTCATTTCTTCCCTTCCTTTCCTCCCTCTTTCCTCTGTTCCTCCTTCCTAATGTCCTTCCTTCCTTCTTCTCTTCCTTTCTTTTGTCCTTCCCTTCTTTCCTCCACTTCTCCTTCCTATCTTTTCCCCTTCCTTCCCTCCACCCTTTCTTCTTTACCTCTTTCCTTTTGTCCCCCTTCCTTTTCCCCCATTCTTTCTCTCTGTTCTTCTCCTTTTCCTCCTTCCTATCTTCCTTCCCACTTGTCTTTTTTTTTTCTTTCCCTCTTTCCCACAATTTGTAAGGATATCCACAATCTGACTAGCACCTACTTTTTACTCTTTCTTCCATGCTAATTCCCCATCATGAGCTCTATGCTCAAGACAAACTGCATTATGAACCATTCTCCAAACTCAACATTCTCTTTCTCCACATGTCTCTATGAATTCATACAAGTAAAACCCTATCTCTGGAGTGTGCTCTCCTCTCATTTTCTCCTTCAGGAAATCAGATGCAGCTTTCTTCAAAAAGCACTTTCTCTCCTGAAGTCTGTTTTGACTATTTTGATTTAGTATTGATTGTTCTTCCCTGCCCTCCCTCCTCCTCAGGAGGATTGAAACTCCTTAGGGAGAGACACCATTTTCCATTTTATCTTTTTATGCTCATCACCAATCACAATGCACATACAGTTTAGTAAATGTTTGTGGAAATTAATTGGTTCATTTTAAAATATCTATAATGGAACAGAATTTATACAGACCTAAATAGCTATGCTTGACCATCATTAATCTTGAGAATTCCCAGGCAAGTTTCTAGTTTAGCAGAGTGCCTGAGACAGCATAGGCAATTAATAAATACTTATTGACTGACTGACTATTGTGCTTATAGTTACTGTGAGATAGATATGACTTCACTGGCCACATTATCCAAATGGAAAATCTTCTGATATTGCCTGGGGTATCTTTATTGTATCACATACTTTCCTGGTAACTGGGCAAAAAACATTTCTTTCCTCTATTCTCATCTAGATTATCCTGTCCAACAAGACTATTGTGTGGTCCACTTATCATATAATAATAACTCATATAATTCATAGAGCATTTGTTTTGTAAAAGTGCTTTCAAAGGACAAGTGAATGGGAATGAATAGGCAAACAAAGAATGCTAATGGAATGAATTAGTGACAAATTGCTATGGACATTTCTATGTTAAAATTCATTTACCCAAATGTAAATAGTTGCAAGCTTAATTGGCTTTATTGATGTTTAATACAAAGTATAAAATAAATCATCAATGGTTTTTAAAGTTCTTTAGATATCACAGTGCCAGTTCCAACATGTTTCCTGATCTCATTAATTTTGCTAAATTTTTGCCAGCAAGTTCAAGTTTCAACTCAAAGGTGTCTCCCTGTGGAGACACCATTTTTGTTGCCTTTAATTTTCTAAACACCAAGCTGTCTCCCTTCAAACATGCCATTTACTGGCCAAGCTAAGTTCACAAACACACCTGGGGGCCTCTAGAGAGTAGACACTTTTTTTCCCCAAGATCTAATCAATTCTATATGCTGGAGGAATTAACCTTTGCTCCTGCTTGGGCCATACTACTGATGGGGGTGAATCTCAGAGACCTTTGTTATGTTGTTTTTTTTTTTTCTATAACTACAAACAAAAATACCTAAGCATACATAATAACAAAGTCCTTTTCAATTACTTTATATGGAAATGCATAAGAATTATTTTGTTATGCAGATGTTATCTCATTTTCTCCACTCATCAATCAAAGTTATAATGCATATTAGATACAGGACTATCTTTATTTCAATCCAAAGAAAAAAATATGGTAACATAAAGGACTCAGAATAACATATAAACAGTTGAAACAATGCTTCTTCCCTTTCCAAAAAGCAATACATTATACCTCTAGATGTATATAGGCCTTTGGTGTTATAATGTTACTCTACAATGATAGACTTCTCCTAGATAGAAAATGAACTTGAGGTTGCAAAAGAGGTATCCCTCCTCCCCATAAATTCTATGCCATCCAAAAAACTCATGTAGCTATGTAAAAAATCAGTCCAAGCATTTGCTCTTCTGTATCATGGTACCCTCCCTTGCAGTTTCTCTTCCCCTGAAACTACGTTCTTTATCCTCTTTTATTCTAACAAGGCAATGATTCCCAGGCTTTTTCCCTTTCTCTCTAGAAGCTTAGATCCTAAGTTCTCTGGGAACGCAGCCTTGTACAGGAGATCCCTACTCCTCCATCCTCACATCCAGGCTTTGTGACTACATCCTCTCCAGCAGCCATAAGAGATAGCCAAGAAGTTATGGCAGAGCTTTCTCTCAAGATGAGAATATGCAGTACTGCCTCATGTCTGCACCCTTGGTCCTCCATAATTAACCTTTAGTAGCTCCTAGAGAGGAGTCCTGTGCTCCAGGGTAGCTCTTAGCTCTGATATTTTTCCTTCTCTAATGCCCCAGCTCTACAGCCAACAATATACTTTATATATCCAAACAATGGGATAACTTTTCACTGAATTATTTCAAATCAATACAATTATCTCTACTTGCTGGTATTCTGAGATTAAAGCACTCATTTTCAATGAGGTTAACAGATATAAAAGTCTAATTGATAGCCTCATCCCACTGGCCTAAACAATAGCCTCATCCCTTTAACCTCTGTAACTTGACAAGGTTTCTTTAAAAAACCTTTTACAGTCATAAGGAGAAAGATTTTTGATCAAAAAGCATAAGTCCATAAACCAAAATAGTTCCATTAAAGAATGAAATCAGAGCCAAGTCTTACTCTAAAGTGAAGGGTAATTCTCACTATATCTCATATCATTCCATACAAATTTAGAGAAATGAATAAAAGGAAGACAAATAAAAACACATCTTCTTATTAGAAGCTGTTCTGCCTTGATATATTCTAGTCTATCTCAAAGAGAAATCCAAACTAATGCCTTAAAACATGAATACAATTTTGTAATCAAAAGTTTCTGAGGACATATCAAAATATACTCTTATAAGTAAACATATATTACAATCTTTTCGTCATTTTCAGTAATATATTAGTGTCTTTAATTTTTATTTGGCTAAATATCAAGACTCTCATTGCTAAAGTTAATAATGTTCATTCTTGGGGTTAATTGAGAGGGATAAAGCCTAGAGAGTTGAGGAATCTATGAGATTTTAAAAGTATTTTATTAACATTAAAGCATTTGTTTATTCATATCTCTAAGTTTTTGTGATCATGCTATCATCTGAAG
Organism: Sminthopsis crassicaudata; assembly: GCF_048593235.1. Taxonomy (NCBI): domain Eukaryota; kingdom Metazoa; phylum Chordata; class Mammalia; order Dasyuromorphia; family Dasyuridae; genus Sminthopsis; species Sminthopsis crassicaudata. Next base: position 505,665,545 of record NC_133619.1, read on the forward strand.
TTGCTATTTTCAAATTATTTGATGGGTTACCATGTGAAAGGTGGATTAAAGTGATTCTGTTTGACCCTAGAGGGCAAAACTGGAAGCAGCCTGAAAAGATTCAGAACAGCTGCAAATAAAGAAAATCAGCCTAAAAATTAGAACTGTCCAAAAGTAGAATGAGTTGACTCAGGATACTGTGCCCTTAAGCCAAGGCTGGAAGACCATATTTTAAGAATGCTTTATAACAAAAACCTGATCAGATTTGGATTTGACAAGTCTGAGATTCTATGATTCTGTGAATTATTATCTGTGTGATGCAATTTACCTTTTTTATCTATTTTCTGATTTCATCACTGTCTGATCAGACATGGGCTGCAGTTTCCCATTTTTTTTGGTTTTGTTTTGTTTTGTTTTTATGGTTACTGCCTGGTCCAGAACCATTTCAGACCTGTCTTTCATTTCATTTTAGGATATGGCAGGACATGCTGAGTCTGCCAATCATATTTCATGCAGAGCTTATAATTTTCACTCTCTTGGGGTGTTAGTGATTCCGAAGTAATTAAATTCACTGTGGCTCATTAACAAATGCATTTCTTGAAAACACAAGACTCATATATAGATCAATGAAAAGCCACCCATGGAATTCTAACCAAAGAGTTTCCATCTCATGTCTGTCACAAATGCCCAAATTTGAAATGTTTCTAGAGAATATTTGAATAAGCTATAAGATGAAAGAAAACTCAAGTGGCTGGACAGTTCCCTATTTATTGTATGTTTGAGGCGTCTTGAAGACATATGTTATCCTTTTTCAAAGTTGGTTGTAAATCATACTAACTAAATTGCTTCCAGATTTGTCTTTTTAGGCCAAGAATTAAAATGACAGTTCTATCAGCCCAAACGCTAATTTTTGCCCAGATCACACACCCTTTTATAAACTCTCTTTGCCCAATATAGAAATAGGAGATACCAATCCAACAAGTCATCTTTACTGCAGGCCGGCAGATGTGCTGTCTGGATTGGAAGTTGCTGTTAGCAATTCGGTTGCATGATTTAACTCAGACTCTCAGAGCTCACTTGTATGCCTCTGGGAAGGAAATTCACCATAACTGATCTCTACTCCTCCTCTCCCTCCAAAAAAGAAAATTCTATTCTGATCTCGGAAAGTTATAAATTAGCAAAAACTACAACATATCCATTCAATAGAACAGATAAGTTTTCTAAAAAGAAAAACTTCCAATGTTTTACATCAAGCCACCTCTCCAAGTTCTTAAGTGTCAAGTGAATCATATTTCAGAAGAAAAGATTTACTTTTAATAGATGTTATAATTTTTATTTTAAGATGTGAATGAATCAGTCTTTTTAAGAAAACAAGTGACATTGCTTGTTTTTTGAAAGCAAGCTTGAATATAGCCTTATATGAAGATGTCCAACAATTCCTTAAGAATCAATAATACAAAGTATTCCCAAAATCTTAGTGTGGTTTTAAGCTATTAAAGAAAAAAAAAAACTGCATCAAGTCTTTTGGAACACCATGTATTACTCTAGTCATGTACTGGATTAGTGATTTCAGCATTATGGTATTCCCTTCAGTAATGTAGATAACAGTCAATCCATTCTTTATAACCCTTGTTCACCTCCACAAGTAGGAGGAATAGGAAAGGAACTTCCTTTCTCTTATTTTTTAAACATCAGACACACAACAATGAAACATGTAAATAGTCGATTGGTTTCTATTTTGTCTTTTTATGTGATTATAGTATCCTATGGCTATAGTATGATAATCCATACATTTTTAATAAAACATAACAGATTTTATATAATTCCTCTTTTAAAATTCCAAGAGCTTAGTAAATTAGCCCATAATAAAATTTTAGCAAATACTAGTTGGTAAATTGATTAATATATTTCTAGAGAATCAGTATTGTACAGTACACAGAAAAATGATGTCAAATTCAAATAGACATAAATCTCAATAAGTTATATATTAACTTAGAAAAACCATAAATTAACATTAATTATATTGTAACTTTTATTTGATTTTCACATTTTATTTGCTTCAGGCCATACTCATGGAGTTTTATGAGAATTTTGTTGACTACTAGCAGGCCATGATTTTAACATCTCTGAGATAGAAAAAAAATCTTGAAAACAGGATAATTTGGGGTCAATTCTATCTCTAGTGTGTAATACCTGAATATCCATGAATGTTACTGAACTTCTGGGTCTTTGTGGTAATCCTATAAAGTAATTTGAAGACAAGTTTATGGCTTACATTGGTGGAGGAAATTTCTATACCAGTATTTCCCTGCACTGATGAAACCAAAAGGATCTATTCCCGTCCAAAGGGCTATCAAATTATGCACCCTTTTTGATCTGGATCTCTACTGGACCTGTGTCCCAAAGAGATCATAAAAAAAGAAAAAGGACTCGCATGTGCAAAAATGTTTGTAGCAGCCCCTTTTGTAGCGGCAAGGAACAATTGTAAACTGAGTGATGCCTATCAGTTGGAGAATGACTGAATAAGTTATGGTATATGAATATTATGGAATATTATTGTTCTATAAGAAATTATCAGCAGGATGATTTCAGAAGGACCTGAAGAGACTTAGATAAACCAAAAGACTAATGTATCCAGCAACAACAAGATTATATGATGATCAATTCTGATGGAAGTGACTTTTTTCAATGTCAAGGTGATTCAGACCAGTTCCAAGGGTCTTGCAATGGAGAGAGTCATCTGCACCCAGAGAGAGAACTGCAGGGACTGAGTGTGGATTACAACATAATATTTTCACTTTTTTGTTATTTGTTTACATTTTACTTTCTTTTTCATTTTTTTTCTTTCTGATATGATTTTTCTTGCGCAGCATGATAATTGTAGAATTATGTATAGAAAATTATGCATGTTTAACATAGATTCAATTATATGACATTTAGGAGAGGGGTTGAGGGGAAGGGAAGGAATGAATTGGAATACAAGATTTTGCAAGGGTAAATAAAGAAAACTATGTATATGTTTTAAAATAAAAAAGCTTTATTTTTAAAAGGATCTATTCTCTATTTCACTCTTAAAAAAAGAAATGATATTCCTTGTTTTCCATTGCATTTTGTTGATCCTAAACTACAGTGATGTGAGTTTAGTTCAAATGGATAAAACGTAATAAAATATAAGTTACCTATATCCAATGACATTTTATTTCAGTTTGTATATCCCCAGGGTCTAGTATAAAACTTTACACAAAGTAGGTTCTGAACAAAGACTTGTTTCATTGGATGATTAAAGTCAAGAAAAAGGCAAAAGATAATAATGAAAGATGCAAATGCTATTCCTCCAAAATTGTATTAATAGATGCATATATACATATAATATAAAATAGATACAGAGTCTATGCATGTCCATACCTATTAGAGATAGCATGGAGAGTGGATAGAGAACTGGCCTAAAAGTTAAGGATTGGGGTTGCAGTTCTGTTTCTAGCTGCATGAACTTAAGATATTAAAAAAAGTCATTGATTTGCCAAACTGGAATTTTCCTATATCAGTGAACTCATACATGCATGGATATAAAGACACACACACACACACACATACATATACAATGCTTGAAGAAGTATATATGTATTCAAATATATATATATATATATATATATATATATATATATATATATATATATATATATATATATATACATATATATACATGCATCGATATATACATGTGCACATATATTTCCATGTGCAGTTGTATCATTGTGCATATGACTACATATGAATTTATGTATACCATATATTTACATTATCTGTATTGCATATGTATATAAATGGTTACTATATTTGTGTTTTTATTCAGGTTTACAACAAAGAAAAATTCACTGTTGGCACCTATATTAAAACTTGTGCTTGAAGTTTTCATTGAATTGATATCAACACATAAGAAAAACAATAAAAATTCCATTTAAGATATCTATTAATTCTTGGCTATTAAGAAATTTCTTCTTCCAGAGAACTGAGTGGTCATCTTGTAGGCTTTAAAATATTAGCTGCCTACTTTCATCTTTTCAGCAAGTTCAGAATTGTTGTCTGTTGACAGAGGAGATTGCTGACAGAGTATAACACTTGCTCTCCATACCCAGCATCAGAGGACTTGGAATGGTCTCCACATGGTTCCCAAAGAGTCTGGAGGATTTAATAGGTGATTAACAAACACACACCAATACTGCATAACATCTGGAAAATGAGACATAGAATACATCATAGCATCTATTTGAAATGATTGTATAAATATGTTCAAAAGTCCAATATTCCCACGGCATCGAGTTTTGTTTTTTTTTACATGACAATGATCATCAGTATTAAGTGTTGGATATTTAGAAGACATCTTCATTTTGCTTTAACTTTAGATGGGATATCAAAAATGATGAATTCTTAAATCATCAAAATATTTTCTTTTCCTTCTCCCTTAAAGGAGATTGTTGCCCTTAATAACATCCTACAATTTCATAGATCCATACTCTCTTCTTTCTCAAGGAAAACAGGCTAAATCATATTGAATATCAAACAATTTGTCTTTACTTATTGCCTATTAATGCAAATCAGAATCTACCTTTTTTTCTCCATATATGAAATCCATTTAGACAGCATTATGAGATGACATTGCAAGGTGTGCAATATTGTAGAGTATACTTTAAGGCAAATGACCTAAATTGCTTTGGTGTTAATTCTAGATGCTAATTTGAAAATTGAAAAAAAAAACATTTAAATCCATATGGTTCAATATCATTGTTCTGCATATAAAGAATGGAGGCCAGGAGACTTTCCAAAGATCATGTATCTATTAAGTAGTCAAAGTGGAATTTGAACCCAGATGCTCAGATTTCAAACACAGAACACTTTTCACACTACTACACTGCAGATGAGTGATATTCGCCTAAAACTTCCATTTCTTATTCACTTTGTAAGTATTTAGAAAGTCTCTGTTTAGCTTCACTGTGATAGAATCAGTAAGTTTAGGACATGAAATTCATTGTATGTTTCCTGAAATGAAAGTGTGTCTACTGTGGTGAATGAGTTACCTTAAAGGCAATCAACCATCTTTGTGAATGTGATCTCATTGAGATTCTATGTCATTGTAAACAGGCATCTTCCCTTCTGACATGAAGGCCTGAGAATATAAATGACATTAAACCTAGGAATCAATAATCAGTCATTTAATAATAGAAGTTAATTACTATGGCACCACAAGAGCTAGTCAGGCACACAAAGAAAGCCATAAGGTCTCTCTGTTTGTGAAAATATGTGCATGTACCTCAGAAAGCATTTTGAATGTGGAGCTTTAATTTGCTCTGATATAGTGATAATCTTTGAGGTTAGAATGCATGCTTCTAGTTGGTAAACCAAGACCTGTTGGGATCAGTTTATGGTAAATGGATGCTGAAAAGGAGATCTTACCTATTTTCACAAACTGCAAAAGACAACAATTCTTTTCTGTGAAAGGGGAAATGATGATGGAAGAAGAGAAGAAGAAAGGTGAAATTCTAAGAAGCCCTCTAAGCAGAATACAAAACAGAGGTTTTAGGAGAATTTCAAGGAGATCCTATTTAAAGAAAGCACTGGGGAGTTGCAAAAAACAGCAAGTTATTCAACAAGACATGATGTAAAGGGACATTTTCAAATATCAGCCTTCTCTCAACCCCTCACTTGTAAAACCCAAAAACCTGGGCTAAGATGGTACAAACAAAGACCACTATTCATTCTTTCCAACTACAGAGAAAAGAGCTGAACTTCACAAATTACTTATTCAGATCCAAGAGTTCTGCCTTTGGACTCAGAGACTCAAATCTCAGTTCTGTCACTTACTATCTGCACATCTTCACTTGAATCATATTTTTCTAACAAATCTATAAGATGAGTGTTTGAACAGATGACCTAAATGCTGAGTCATTTCAAAATTTATCGAATTAGAAATGTTCTTCTTTTAATTTATTTTTATTAATTTTATGATTATAACAATTTTTTGACAGTACACATGCATAGGCAATTTTTTTTACATTATCCCCTGTACTCCCTTCTGTTCCGAATCTTTCCCCTCCTTCCTTCCACCCCCTCCCCTAGATGGCAGGCATTCCCATATATATTAAATATCTTATAGTATATCCTAGGTACAATATATATGTGTAGAAATGAATTTTGTTTTTGTTGTTGTTGCAAAGGAAGAATTGTATTCGGAAGGTAAAAATACTCTGGGGAGAAAAACAAAAATGCTAACAGTTTAAACTCATTTCCCAGTGTTCCTTTTCTGGGTGTAGCTGATTCTGTCCATCATTGATCAATTGGAATTGGATTATCTCTTCTCTATGTTGAAGATATCCACTTCCATCAGAATACATCCTCATTCAGTATCATTGTTGAAGTGTATAATGATCTCCTAGTTTTGCTCATTTCACTCAGCATCAGTTGATGTAAGTCTCTCCAAGCCTCTCTGTATTCCTCCTGTTGGTCATTTCTTACAGAACAATAATATTCCATAACATTCATATACCATAATTTACCCAACCATTCTCCAATTGATGGGCATCCATTCATCTTCCAGCTTCTAGCCACTACAAAAAGGGCTGCCACAAACATTTTGGCACATACAGGTCCCTTTCCCTTCTTTATTATTTCCTTGAGGTATAAGCCCAGTAGTAGCACTGTTGGATCAAAGGGTATGCAGTTTGATAACTTTTTGCGCATAGTTTCAAATTGCTCTCCAGAATGGTTGGATTCTTTCACAACTCCACCAACAATGCATCAGTGTCCCAGTTTTCCCACATCCCTCCAACATTCATCATTATTTGTTCCTGTCATCTTAGCCAATCTAACAGGTGTGTAGTGGTATCTCAGAGTTGTCTTAATTTGCATTTCTCTGATCGATAATGATTTGGAACACTCTTTCATATGAGTAGAAATAGTTTTAATTTCATCATCGGAAAATTGTCTGTTCATACCCTTTGACTACTTATCAATTGGAGAATGGGTTGATTTTTTATGAATTAAAGCCATTTCTCTGTATATTTTGGAGATGAGGCCTTTATCAGAACCTTTAACTGTAAAAATGTTTCCCAGTTTGTTACTTCCTTTCTAATCTTTTTTGCATTAGTTTTGTTTGTGCAGAAACTTTTTAATTTGATGTAATCAAAATTTTCTATTTTGTGATCAATAATGATCTCTAGTTCTCCTGTTGGACACAAATTTCTTCCTCCTCCACAAGTCTGAGAGGTAAACCATCCTATGTTCCTCTAATTTATTTATGATCTTGTTCTTTATGCCTAAATCTTGGACCCATTTTGATCTTATCTTAATATGTGGTGTTAAGTGTGGGTCCCTGCCTAGTTTCTGCCATACTAATTTCCAGTTTTCCCAGCAGTTTTTGTTAAATAATGAATTCTTATCCCAAAAGTTGGGATCTTTGGGTTTGTCAAAGATTAGATTGCTATTTTTATTCACTATCTTGCCCTGTGAACCTAACCTATTCCACTGATCAACTAGTCTATTTCTTAGCCAATATCAAATGGTTTTGGTGACTATTGCTTTATAATATAGTTCTAGATCAGTTACAGCTAGACCACCTTCATTTAATTTTTTTTTTCATTACTTCCCTTGAAATTCTTGACCTTTTCTTCTTCCATATAAATTCTGTTCTTATTTTTATAGGTCATTAAAATAGTTTCTTGGGAGTCTGATTGGTATAGCACTATTTGGTATAGCATTATTTTCAATAATCTCATCTTTTAATTTTAGATTAGTTTAGGGAATATTGTCATCTTTATTATATTCACTCAGCCTATCCAAGAGCACTTAATGTCTTTCCAATTATTTAAATCTGACTTTATTTTTGTGGCAAGTGTTTTGTAATTTTACTCATATAATTCCTGACTTTCCTTTGGTAGATATATTCCCAAATATTTTATACTATTGACCATTATTTTGAATAGAATTTCTCTTTGTATCTCTGCTATTGGATTGTGTTGGTAGTGTATAAAAATGCTGAGGATTTATGCGGATTTATTTTGTATCCTACAACTTTGCTAAAGTTCTGAATTATTTCTAATAGCTTTTTAGCAGAGTCTTTGGGGTTCTCTAAGTATACCATCATGTCATCTGCAAAGAGTGATAGTTTGATTTCCTCATTCCCTACTCTAATTCCTTGAATCTCTTTCTCGGCTCTTATTACTGAGGCTACCGTTTCTAGTACTATATTGAATAGTAATGGTGATAGTGGGCAACCTTGTTTCACTCCTGATCTTACAGGGAAAGGTTCCAGTTTATTGCCATTACATATGATGTTTACTGACGGTTTTAAATATATGCTCCTTATTATTTTAAGGAATAGTCCATTTATTCCTATACTCTCAAGCGTTTTTAGTAGGAATGGATGTTGGATTTTATCAAATGCTTTTTCTGCATCTGTTGAGATGATCATATGGTTTTTATTAATTTGATTATTAATATGGTCAATTATACTAATAGTTTTCCTAATATTAAAACAGCCCTGCATTCCTGGTATAAATCCTACTTGATCATAATGTGTTATCCTGGGGATGATTTTCTGAAGTCTTTTTGCTAATATCTTATTTAAGATTTTAGCATCAGTGTTCATTAAGGAGATTGGTCTATATTTTTCTTTCTCAGTTTTTGATCTACCTGGTTTAGGTATCAGTACCATGTCTGTGTCATAAAAGGAATTTGGTAGAACTCCTTCTATTCCTATTTTTTCAAATAGTTTATATAGCATTGGAGTTAGTTGTTCTTTAAATGTTTGGTAGAATTCACTTTTAAATCCATCTGGTCCTGGGGATTTTTTCTTAAGAAGTTGGTTAATAGCTTGTTCTATTTCTTTTTCTGAGATGGGACTATTTAGACTATTTATTTCTTCCTCTGTTAATCTGGGCAAGCTATATTTTTGAAGGTATTCTTCCATTTCATTTAAGTTATCAAATTTATTGGCATAAAGTTGAGCAAAGTAGCTCCTAACTATTGTTCTAATTTCCTCTTCATTGGTGGTGAGTTCTTCCTTTTCATTTTCAAGACTAATAATTTGCTTTTTTTCTTTCCTTTTTTTAATCAGTTTTACTAAGGGTTTATCTATTTTGTTGGTTTTTTCATAGAACCAACTCTTAGTTTTATTAATTAATTCAATAGTTTTTTTTTTATTTCCAATAATCTCACCTTTTAATTTTAGAATTTCAAATTTCGTGTTTGTCTGGGGGTTTTTAATTTGTTCCTTTTCTAGCAATTTTAGTTGTAAGCCCAATTCGTTGACCCTCTCTTTCTCTATTTTATGCAAGTAGGCCTGTAGAGATATAAAACTTCCTCTTATTACTGCTTTGGCTATAGCCCACACATTTTTGTATGATGTCTCATTATCGTCATTTTCTTGGGTGAAGTTATTAATTATGTCTATGATTTGCTGTTTTACCCAATCATTCTTTAGTATAAGATTATTTAGTTTCCAATTAAATTTTTTAGTCTATTTTCCCCTGGCTTTTTATTAAATGTAATTTTAATCACATTGTTGTCTGGAAATGATGCATTTACTATTTATGCCTTACTGCCTTTGATTTTGAGGTTTTTTTGTATAGGTTCCATGAACTGCTGAGAAGAAAGTATACTCCTTTCTGTCTCCATTTAGCTTTCGCCAAAGATCTATGATATCAAACTTTTCTAGTATTCTATTTACCTTTTTGATTTCTTTCTTATTTATTTTGTGGTTTGATTTATCTAATTCTGAGAGTACAACGTTGAGGTCTCCCACTATTATAGTTTTGCTGTCTATTTCTTTTTGCAACTCTTAATTTCTCTTTTAAGAATTTAAATGCTGCCCACTTGGTGTGTATATGTTTAATGTTGATACTGCTTCATTATCTATGCTAGCCTTTGCAGTATATAATGCCCTTCCTTATCTCTTTTAATTAATCAATTTTTGTTTTTGCTTGATCTGAGATGAGATTGGCTACTCCTGCTTCTTTGGCTTCAGCTGAAGCATAGTAGATTTTGCTCCAACCTTTTACTTTTAGTGTGAATGTATCACCCTGTTTCAGGTGTGTTTCCTGTAAACAACATATAGTAGGATTCTGACTTTTAATCCAGTCTGCTAACTGCTTCCTCTTTATGAGGCAGTTTGCCCCATTCACATTTATGGTTAGAATGACTAATTCTATATTGTTTGCCATACTGTTAACCTCTGCTTATGCTTTTCTCCTTTCCTTCCCTCTTACCCCCCTACCGAGTATTAAAATTGTGAACACCACTTGCTTTTCATAGCCCTTCCTTTTTAGTATCCCTCCCCCACCTTAAAGTTCCTCCCCTTATTTTACCCCTTTTCCTCACAATTTCTGTATTCCTTTCCCCTTAGCTTATTCCTTCCCTTTCACTTTTCAATGAAGTGGAAGAAGTTTCACAATATTGAATATGTCTATTGATACACACTATGTTCATCTCCCTCCTTTCTTTCTCTCAGATATAATAGGTTACCTTTGCCTCTTCATGAGATGTAGTACCACCACTTTACCTTTTTTGTGATATAATTTCCTTTCCACCTCTAGTTTCTAAGACAAATTATAACTGTGTTCTTTACATATCTTTATGGCAGAAATAGAGTTCTCAAGATTTTTTTTTACCTTTTTAGAAATTTCTTGAGTTCTGTATTTGAAGATCAAACATTTTGTGTAGGTCTGGTTTTTTCATCAAGAATAGATGAAATTCATTTATTTCATTAAATGTCCATTTTCTTCTCTCGAAAATGATGCTCATTTTTGCTGGGTAAGTTATTCTTGGCTGCATACCAAGTTCCTTAGCCTTTTGGAATATCATGTTCCAGGCCCTTCATTCTTTTAATGTGGACGCTGCTAGATCCTGGGTTATCCTTATTGTGGTTCCTCTATATCTGAATTGCTTTTTTCTAGAAGCTTCCAGTATTTTTTCCTTTGTCTGATGGTTCTTGAACTTGGCCACTATATTTCTTGGTGTTTTGATTTTAGGGTCCCTTTCAGTAGGTGATCAATGAATTTTTTCAATGTCTATTTTACCCTCTGTTTCTAAAATGTCTGGGCAGTTCTCTTTGATAATTTCCTGGAAAATAGTGTCCAAGCTCTTTTTTTCCTCACATTTTTCAGGGAGTCGATTATTCTCAAATTGTCTCTCCTGGATCTGTTTTCCAGGTCTGTTGTCTTTCTAATAAGGTACTTGACATTCTTTTCAATTGTTTCATTTCTCTGGTTTTGCTTGACTACCTCTTGGTTTCTCCTTGTATCATTCATTTTTACTTGTTCGAGTCTTATTTTCAATGATGTATTTTCGTCACTCACTTTTTTTTTACATCTTTTTGTAATTGTCCAATTGTGTTTTTATCTTCTATGGAATTTTTTTTTTTCCATTTCATCCATTTTATTTTTAGAGAGCTGATTTCTTTATCCAACTCCTGTTTTCCTTGGAGTTGTTTACTTTTTCCAGCTCACTAATCTTGTTTCTCAATGATTTGATTTCTATATCCACTCTGTCTTTGAATGCATGGGATGACTTCTCCAGGCTCTCTTGCCAAGCTTCCCTTTCCTTTTCCCATTTCTCTTCCAGCTCTCTTGTGAGAGCCTTTTTGATTTCCTCTATGAGATTCTTTTGTATTGAGGAGCAGATCACATCCCCCTTAGGGGATTCCTCTGGGGACAGTTTGTTTTTAGTCTCCTCTGTGTTTGAAGTCTGCTCTCTCTCCATACAGAAGCTGTCGATGGTTAGAGCCCTTTTGAATTTTTTGTTCATTTTGTCAGAGCAGGAATAGAAGAAAACAAACTGGAAAGAGAAACAATTGCTCTGTTTGGGGGGGGGGGGGATGGGGATCGATGGTGTTACCGAGCTTACTCTACAGACTGAGGGAGACAGACAGTATCAAGGCACTAACAGGACAGTGATGGCTGTGCTGTGTCTGTGCTCTGAGGCTCTGAGAACGCGCTGACTCACTCTGGGTGGGTGGGGGGCGGGATGGCTGGTGAGAAATGCTAGGTTTCTGGGATTTTATTCTTCACCTCCAGTGGTGATTACACTCTCTCTGCTGCTCCTGGCTTGCTGCCAAGACGGAAAATCCACACTGGGGTAAAAGTCTTTTTGCAGAGATGGAAGAGATCTCACCCCTCCCCCTCCGGTCTGAGCTGTGTGAGCTGTCTCTCTCGCTGTGGCTTGCCTGCCCTCAATCTGCGCCCAGTCTGTTCGTCACCTCCCCCAAGCAAACACAGACCTTCTCTGGTGAATTTCAAGGATGTCTTCTCTTGGTGATTATTTGTGGGTTTCTTTTCTGGTCAAGCATTAACTCTGAGGCTTGTCATGAAGTAAGTTCTGAGAGAAAACGCGGAGCTCAAGCAGCTGTCTGCGTCCACGCTGCCATCTTGGCCGGAAGTCCAAATTAGAAATGTTCTGATGATTTCTTAATACAATGGGAAGGTTGAACCAGATAACTTCTATAGCTTCTTTAAGATCTAAATCTGTGATCCCATTCTAGTCTGTCTTGAAAGCCTTATAGGAAAATATAAGAAAATAATCTTTCCCTCTATAGTATATAATAATATAATATAACATAACATAACATAATATGATATAATTAGAAGGACCTCAGAAAGAGGCCTTTCAGCCAATCTAAAAAGTATAAGGAGTGGAAGTGAGAATGAAATTCATCCCAAGCATGGAGAGCAGCCCACACCAAGGCAGGGGGGTGGAGGGTGAGAGCATTTTCTGTGAGGAATAGGAAGAAGACTAGTTTGTCTGGACCATGAAGTGGTTGAAAGGGGGTACTGTCTAAAAGCTAAACAGAGTCAAAAGGAAGCACTGGAATCAACTGAGAAGGGACATGATGTGGTCATCTATGTGCATTAGGAACATTATTTTGATAGCTATATAGAAGAGAGAGGAGAAATTTGGGTGACAATAGCCTGAGATCTGATGGTAGCTGTGTCAGCAGAAAAAAAAAAAGAATGGATATGTGAAATGATGGGGAGGTGCAATTGATAAGAGTAGGCAAAAAATTAGATATGAGGGTGAAATATGACTTCCAAGTTGTAAATCTTCTTCCATGTGATAGCCCTACAAATAAATAAAGACATCTTTTTTTTCTTTGGCATGTCTTCTTTTCTTCAAGTAAATTTCCTTCCTTCAAATAATCTTCACATGGTTTTATTGATATTTTTACCATCCTGTTCTCTTTCTTCCGGTAATTATAAAGCTTCTAAATATATTCCTAAAATGTGGTTCTTAGAGTAAAATCCAATACTCAGGATATGGTTTGACCAGGACAGAGCAAAAAAAAAAAAAAAAGTATCATCTTCCTCATTTTAGATGCTAGACTTCTATTATTACTTACCAATAATATATTGGCTATTTTGCCTACTGAAAAATGTTTTCTATTCTACAAGTCAAGGGTCCAACCTGATTGACACACAAGATCATTCATTTAAAATTCTCAGTGCTATTGTAAATGATTGTAATATCTCTGGAAAACAGTATTGTACCAAAAGAGAACTCCGTACCCAGAAACATGGAATCAAGTTCCAGATCTGTTTGTTCCTCTTTGGGTTCATAATTCGGCTTGCTCTCAGATTTATAACCTGTAAAATAAGCATATTGGACTAAATGATCCTTTCCCACCTCTAAAATTCTAAGATTCTGGGTAAATGACAGTGTCCTCATTTTTCAGATGGGAAACTAGGCCAGGCAATGGTTTATAACTTGACATCTCAAGTCAACAGTCCAGTCAGGAATGTAACCCTCTATTGGTGACCCTCTGTCTGGTGCCCTAAATACTTGATTGCATACTGAGAGAGCACATCAAAGAAATGACAAGCAACAGCTGAAAGGCAGTTTTCAATTTGAAAGGTACATGACTCATGACCACGTCTGATGAAGCTGACTCAGTGGAGTCTAGTGAGAGAGAGGAATGTGTTGTACTGGAATGGAATGACAACTCTGTACCTTGGAAGGAAGGAATTTAAAGTGAATTATTTAAATTTAGAAATTTAGAAAATAAATAAATATATTTTCCTATTACTGAAAGATGCTAATCCTGATTTGGAAGGCTTATTTCCTTTCCCCAGAGAAACTCTACGGAGTATAGGTCTGGGTGGAGAAAGGAATGAGCAAAAAGGATAATACATTATAATGCAGATGGGAGGTACAACTTCAGCCTGTAGTTTGATGGGGAAAGCTCCCATGGGATCACCAATTTTGGAGAGAAATTCCTGTGAACAGGTATATATGTACCTAATAAACAATGCATGAAGAAAAGGCACATTTTGACTATGGCATTTTATGAAGAAATGATAGAATGATATACAGGACCAGAAAGGTAGTTTAGTTGAATTTCCTTGCACAAGATCCCACAGGTAGCAAATAGCAGCTCTGAGATTCAAATTAAAGTCCTCTGATTCCAAATTCAGCACTTCTTACATTGTATAAAGAAAGCCTCAAGGGTCATTATAACTAAGTACTCCCTTAATTTACTATTAATACTATCTAGATAATAGAACTGTGAATATAGAACTAAAGAGTCCTCAGAGACTATCAGATGTGTCACACTCTCTCACCTTTGATTTTATAGAAATGAAAGTTGAAATCAAAGGAATTTATAGACTAAGAAACATCAGAAATGCAATTTGAAGCTAGATGTTCTGTCTCCAAAACCACTGCTCTTTACACTGTGTCACATTACTCCCCATTGTTACATAGTGCAAGGAACTTTGTACAAGAACATAGAAAAAATATTTCCTTAAGAACGTGAATAGCATTTATTGGATGGGTTTACTAATCATCTCTATGAAACAACACACAAACACACACACACACACACACACACACACACACACATATGCCCACAGGCTCTCCCCAGAGCTTTAGCCCCACCATCACCAAAGAGGACACTTTCAAATTGAATATATTGGATGTATCTCAAACTCAACATGTATAAAATAGACCTCATGGACTTTCAACCTTTCTGTTTCTATAAAAATGACACTGCTATTCTGCCAGTCTCTTAGGTTTGTAATCTCAATGTTATCTTTACTACTCACTACTCTTCATCCCGAATATCCAATAATTACCAAATTTTTGCCATTCCTACATTCATAACATCTCTCCTATCTGCCCCTTTTGTCACTAGTCACACAGCTGCCACCTTAGTTCCGTTCCTCTTCACATCTTGGCTGGACTTTTGTAATGGCCTCCTAATTGGTCTCTAATACCCAGATCTATTACTAGAGGTAATCTTAATCAAAGCCCAATATAGGTGTTCAATAAAATCTCTTGCCTAATCATGTAAAACTAGTGTCGATACAGATCAATACAAGCACATACATTGAATAGAATGGCAAGGGGATTAATCTTGTTAATATTCAGATTTATTGATTTTGAAGAAAGACTAACAGAGAATTAGGACTTGGGTCTAGTACGGGTATGGTCACATGGACAAGTAAACAGTCCTTTAGCCTATTGTTAATTAATCTGTAAAATGACAGTGAAACTATGAATATACACAACATTTTTGTGCAAAAAAATTGCAACTAGCCTCCACCAACTCACTAGACTATCCATACTTTTTCACCAGTGATACTACTACTACTACCAACTTTACTACAAAAAATTAAAAGAAAGAGGGAAAATTTTGATGATATAAAAATGCATAGGAGCATTTAGTATTGTAGTAAAAAAAAACTGGAAAATAAGGTATTATACATTAATTTTGAAATACTTGAACAAATTTTGATATATTTTCATTAAGAATATTATTACGCCATAAGAATTATTGATAGGTACAATTACAGAAGGAGTTAGGAAGACTTTTATGAATTGATGTAGAGTTAAGCAGAACTACAGGGAGAAAATATTTACAATAACTACTCTGTTGGTTAAAAAAAAATACCTGAAAGACATAAGGGCACTAATCAATGCAATGGCTAACTATGATCCAAAAGGTTAAAGATAAAACAAGCTTTCTTTTTCTAGACAGACAGATCATGAATCAGAAGTAAAAAATGAGAAATCCATGCTCAGACATAGGTAAGGGGGACATTTGGTTTGGATGATTATGCTTAGTGGTCATAAGGATGTGCAATAATAATGGGGCAGAGGAAAATATTGATTAGAATATGAGAGATAGTAAATGGGAACAGAAGACAATAAGGATAAGAGCAAAACAGCTAACTAAAATAACTATATAAAATCTAAAGTCACAGTTTCATATACAATCTTCATTTTGTTTCTTCTTTAACTATAGAAATACTCACTTTTTAAATTTATGTTCCAAATAAATAGAAAAATAATTCACAAAAAAGATGAACAAAGTAAGACAAAATCAGAGCCATTGGGATCAATGTTTATGCTATATCAATCAATTAATCAATAAATATTTATTAAGCAACTATTGTGTGGAAGGTACTTTGCTAATTCTTGGCTTTACAAAAGGAGGAAAAAATCAGTTCCTGTCCTTAAGATGCTTTGAATATAAAGGGGGAAACAGCATGGAAACAAACATATAGAGAGAGTTTTGAAGTTTGACTCTATAAAAAAATTTCAATAGAAGTTTGACTCTATAAAAAATTTATAATAAATTTAAAATCGAATGTTACAAAGAAATTAAAAGAAATTTCCTTTAGCTTTAATGACAAAGACTATTTCATTTATATTTTTGTAAATAGTAAGAATTTAATCAATTTTTAAAATGTGAAAGTAAATAAAATGAAATTGAATTAGATGTTCTCTCGGGTTACTTCTGATTCTAAATTTTAGAAATATTAAAACTATAAATTTTCACGTTAATTTTATGGTTTTGTTGGAAGTAAACAAGTCATCTGGAACACAGAATCATTGATTGAGCAATGCCTGAAGTGCTGAAAGCTTTAAAGCCTTGTCTATCATATATCTAGTATTTCTCAGAGTAGGACTCCAAACCAGGTCTTCCTGATGCTAAACCCAATTTTTATGAGTTACACCATGCTGACTCTGCTAAGAATATCAATGCAAACAAACAATACATTTAATATAACAGTTAATCTGTTGCAACCCAATATCAGTATTGGGTTGCAAAATAAGTGTGTTATCCTAGAATGTCAAAAGCAGAAAAGATAACAATTATGAGATTCCAGATAAGTTAATGGACGGAATTTTCATAACATGTTTTTTTTAAAAGAAATTTTGTATATCCAAAATGTATAAATGGTTATGATATGGAATAGAATCTTTTACAACTTCATCACTATAAAACTTTCTGATAAAATATCCCTTGATAACACTGTGTGAGTCTGACCTGGAGGGCTATTTCTCAATTTTTTGTTGTGACCAAAGTAGGTAACAAAAGATTAATTTGGGAAGAAAATTTCTCTAACTCACTACTAAAAGTGGAACTAGGCCATCATGTAGTGAAAGAAGAACATCAAAAGCTTGACTCTAGTCCTAATTCTCCCATTTATTATATGTCTGAGATGTAGCAAAAGACTTATAGTCTTTATGTCTCGGTTTCCTCAGCTGTGTAGTGATGCTTTCAAGATCTGCCTCATATAGCTGAAGTAAGAATCAAATGAAATAACCATTTTAGAATGCTACAAAATGCAAGGTTATTGTTGAGGGGCAGCATGTGCAATCATGTATAAAAGGTTGGAACTAGGAAAACTCTGATAAACACAGTGGAACGATCTTAAGCAAGTCCTTTGGCTTTTCAGTGCCCTTGGGAACTCTGAACTTCAAGTTCCAAATGAATCTCTGAAAAAGAGACTGTTTTGGTGAAAGAAATTCCCTAGAAGATGAAACTGAACATTGGAATATATAGATATAGATAAGTATATATGTGCATTTATAAAAATATATGTGTATATGGACATATACATGTGTATGTATTTATGTATATATGTATATATTTTTGCCATATACACAATTTCATAGGTGCAAGAACTTCCCAATGGAAAATGCCTCACTGGACAATGGCAATTTTATTAGCAATTTTATAGTAATGAATCATTGCCTAGAGTGCTAAGAGCAGTCATATAGTTAGGAGATGTCAAAGGCAGGATTTGAACCCAAATTTTCCTGGCTCTGAGGCCAGTTCTCACTTCATTCCATCACACTGTATATTGGTATATTGTATCATGAGCATAATTTTCTGTGCTTGAATGCTCAGAAAGATTTCCACTTTGTACTGTGCATGCACAATAAGAATGCTTTCTGTAGAGTTAGAACAATGTAGGCTCAGAAAAATAACAAATCCCAGACGTGTCTATCACACCATGCTGCTACTCTGTTTGCTTATTTATTTATTTGTTTTCAGGAAAAAACAAAAATCAAGTCCCCCCCCCCCTCTAAAACATACTATGAAAAAATGAGTAGTAGGAGTAAAATTTAATTCTCCCTAACTCTCTGATAGATAAATGCTTGTGTCCATATCTTTGTTGGTGTCTGGGTCTCTGTGTATTTTTTTGTGTTGTGTGTATATGTGTATGTATGTGATTTATGTATGTGTGCCTGGATCTGACTATATATATATATATATATATATATATATATATATATATATATATATACATATATATATATATAAATGTGCACAAACACATGCATATGTATACATGTATACACAATCCATATAAGACACTAATACAAACTATTATGATTTCCTAAAGAAATTTAACCAATATAAATCTACATAATGAGAACCAAAAAAGGGAAAAGTCAACTTAGTCAGCAAATATAAACTCTCATTTAAGTGGAGAAATATAGCAACTAAGGGAAAGAAACACTGTTTTATTTATAGAACATAAACTCATTTCTACAGTCTTATGGAAAAAAGATGATAGAAGATTGAGTAGTATCAAGTAATTTTACAAAAAGAACATGAACAGCAGTAGTAAAAAAGAAAAAAAAAAAACATGGTTACAGACACTCGGTTTTAATATTCATAAGATAATAAAGATTTTAGTCTAGAAGAACTGTGAGAAAAGTAGACTATTTTCCCACCATCTTTAAAACATTCAGTCCAATCTCTTTTATTTATTTATTTTAAAATTCAACAAACATTGATTAAATCCTTACAATTTACAAAAAAAAATAGAATAAATAAGCTACTTATTCACACAAAAAATTGGAAATGGTTCAATATTTGGTTCTCCTAAGCAGTCAAAGTACCACATTCTTTCAGGAGATAGTCTAGCTGAGCAAAAGAATGATTCATCCATCAGCTAAGATAAACCCAACAGTGGGCTTAGTGGGGTATTTGAGATTGGACCAAACATCTCATCTACACAGCGGCACTTTTGTACACCAAGTATAAGACCACTGTTCATAAAAGCCCTCTGTGTATGTGTATGTATGTGTATGTAAATGTACAGGAGCATGTCCTCCCTTCATGTGTTCATTTGGACACACATACACACACACACACACAGTAGCCTCAAACTTGATGTGTGGAGGATACAATAAAAGCCCCTTCTCATCTACTTTACTACAAACTTTACCCTGCTTTCTATAGGACCCAAGTGAGTACAGAGGATGGAATTAACCCTATAATTTGGGATAAATTGTAACTTCTACACTCACTTTACCTTCTTAGTTAATGTTTCTTTGCTAAAAAAAAAGAAAAGAAAAAAATACTTGGTATTAACTTTTTACATTAGTATTGGAGGAGCACAAGAAATGAGAACTCATGAGCATCATTAGTAGAAACACCAAACTTTTGTGGTCGCCTGTTACAGAAAAAATAGTTAATTATTCTTTTGGAAATACAACCAAGCGATATAAATTACAAATAGAAAAATAGTCCAGAGGGAGTGTGACATTATAGAAAGATAGAGAGTTATGTACAAATATAGAGTAATTAGCTGGCTCAGTGGACAGTGCTGGATCTAGAAGTCAGGAAAACTCCTTTTTGGGAATTCAAATCTGGCCTCAGACACTTTCTAGCTATGTGACCCTGAGTATATCATTTACCTCTAGTTACCTTCATTTTCTTATCTGCAAAATAAGCTGAAGAAGAAAATGGAAAACCGCTCCCATATCTTTGTCATAAAGCTTTAAATGGGGTCACAGAGAATTGGACAGGACTGAAATGACTGAACAACAAATGCACACAAACATATAAAAATACATATTTAATAAATGCATATGAATTGTGCATATGCAAAATAGATGTATGCATAATTATATATACATAAATGATGTATATATCCATGCATATTATAAAATTATTAATAATTAAGAGTGGTTCATCTGATTTCATCAAGGCATTCATTTGCTGCAGCCTGTCTGTTCTCTTTAGGGTAAATGAATATCTATGGCCTGACACCTTGACAAGTTTTTACTAGCTAAGATTCAGCCAAGGTGCCAGAGGAAGTGTGAACTCCTTTAGCAGAGACAGCATGGAAAAAATCCATTGACACATTCACCACTGTGGGGACATTACATCAGTGTGAGTTGGAGGTGTGGAGGACATCTGCTTAATGCTTAGTTCATAAATACATATGTATCTCCTACTAGAAGGAATTCCTTTTTATGGGGAACTATTTTAATGGGGTGCTCCAGAGTTGGGGGATTGCTATGTTGGGACTGTTGACAAGCTGGGTGGTGAACAAGTATGGCTTGTCTGAAAGATGGGTGGCTTTTATTTCCATTTTTTGTGCATGAAAATAAAAAGGTTATATTAAATGCTTGCTTGGGACCAGTTTATATGCTTCTGTCAGTGACAAATTCAGAGAAAACCCAGTGATAATGCAAAGGATCAAATTGGAGTGAAACCTGGTTGATTTAAAAAAATACAGTAAGATCAGTAAAGAAAATTAGTGTCCATTGTGCGTTTACATCACTGGATCCATCTGAATAGGATCTCTGATAATAAAGCGTGACAAGCCACTAGTGAGATCTCAAATAGCCCTTTCCTTTTCTCCTTTCTACTGCTCACCTTTAAAAAACAAGTCACTATTGTTAAAAGTATAAAAAAGGTGATTGCATGGCACACACATAAAAACCTTCAACTCTGATGATTATTCAGATGTGGAAGAGAATTCAATATGTCTGCTATACATCCTTCCAAAGGCTACTGGCATCAGAAGATTATTGGGATGAAAGGTATAATTCCTTTTTACACTATCAGCCACACAATTTCTATTCAGGAAGCTTTAAGTGGTAATGATTGAATATTAGGAGGAAGAGGAAGAGGAAAAAGAGGAGAAGGAGATGGAGGAAGAGAAGAACAAGAAAAACAAGAACAAAAAGAAAAAGAAATAGTAGTGTTGGTGGTCATCATGGTAGCAGGAGTGGTACTAGAAGATTTATTCTTTTTCTAATAGTGTATTGAAGGGTGTGGTGTGAAAATATGAATTTGGTAGCTCCCCTATCCTTGACAGTAAAAAAGATTACCATAAAAAACCTTACAAATATTTTCTCCATTTTTATGTATTGTCTTTAGGACAGTTTCAGCTTTAAAAGCCCTTGGGATGACTTCACTTACTTGTTTTGTTCGTTTCTTTGTTTTTAACAAACTTTTTATAGCCATGTTTCTGCCACAACTACTGCTCATGTTTTTTTTTTTAATTACTTGATACTTCCCAATCTTCTATCATCTTCTTCCATAAGACTATACAAATAAATTTATATTCTCCAGAGTTGCATTTTCTTAGTTGCTATATCTTCACACTTAGATAAATCATATTTGCAGACTGAGATGATTTCTTTTTTCCGCCTCTCATTATGTAGATTTATACTGATTAAACTTCTTTAGGCAATCATTATAGTTTGTATCAATGTCTGTTCTTGAAATCATTTCCCATTTTAGTGCGAATAAATAACGTGTTTATTCTACTGTAATGGGCATCGTTGTTATAACATCATTAGATCATGGATTTGTGAAAGAAGCTGAGGCTCAAATTTGCCCAAAGACACATAGATAAATAGCAAGAATATGTAGCGAGCTGTCGTCTCTAGAAGCTGCCGGATCGCTCTCTGGGAAGAGATCTGCTGTGTCTACTCAAATCTTTAAGACAGATTCTTCTTCCTGTAGTGAACCGTTGTCTCCAGGCAGTTGCTGTTAACTCTTGTCCTTAGAAGTGACTTCCCTTCCTGCAAGAGCCCCGTCAGGCTGATGTAATGCAGAGAGTCTCTTTCTTTCTCTGAGAGTCCTCTCTTTTATTCTCCCAGAGAATGGGCGTGGGATAATGCAAGGGCTTCTGGGAAGAACCACCCCAGCCAATGAGCTTGCCCCCTCTATCAAGTCAACCTGAGTTCTCACCTTGTAATTGTCCAGAAAACCTGAATTCTCACCTTGTCACTGTCCAGACAACCTCAGTTCTCACTTAGTAATCCTAACATCTCCCCCTTTCTTTTGATAGAACATAGGACAGTCATGACCTTGAAACATAAATCCATCAATATGGGAAGTATTACAGTAATTACATAAATGACCTTGAAACATAAATCCATCAATTGGGAAGTATTACAGATAATTACATAAATTACATAAGCATATAGTATCTGAATCTTTAATGTTAAATTTTGTTTTTGTTTTGTTTTGTTTTTTGAAAATGGATCTCCCTATATCACCTAGGCTGAAAATGTAGTGATCCCATATGAATTCAATTCCAACTCCTACCGGGAACGTTTCTTCCTTTTTGGTTTCCAATCTGAGGCCCTTTGCTTCTGCTTAGGTACTGTGGTTCCTCACATATACACATAATAATAACAGACTTAGTGAAAGCACCTGCCCTTACTCAGTCAGTGGTTTACTCAGTCAGTGAGTTAATCAAGAGCTTAGAAGTCCTGTTCTCAAGTGACTCCTCCATCCTCAGCCTACTCAGTAGCAGAAATGGTCTTTTAAAAGTTCTATAGCATTTTAACCATATAAAACTGCATGCACATGAAAGGAGAATAAAAATAGATCTATATTTTATTTGAAGAATATATGCTAATAAAGATTTTTGGTGCAATCAAATGCTCACATATATAAGGCACTTCAAATTTCTCAGAGAAGACAAGGAGGTAAGGGGTAGTTCTCCAGGTAAGCCTTTTTTTTCCCTCTAACCAAGTGAAATTGTAGTGGAATACCACCTTTCATGACCTATTTAATGCCACTCATATCACATTATCTTTCTTTTTTCATCTATTATGTCCTACATGTACCTCTATTACCTATATTCATTCCCTCTTCCTTCCCCTTTAGTGATTTACCTAAACTTTATCTAAAATATCTATTTGAACTAACTGGGGAGATCTCTAGTGCCCAGAAAAAAAGCTCTTCACACAAATGTTTGTTGCATTAAATTAATTGTATAATCACCAAGTGATTTTTCAATTTAATTTGTGTAACTTTATTGAATATACAAAATATTATATATCAACTGAAGATTTCCAAATACAAACACAGCATACACAAATCTCAATTTTTTTTAATATTTCAAAACAAGGTAGCTTTGTGTCCAGTGAATTAAGCCCTGGGCAGGAATTATGGACTTGATGCTAAGAACTTCTGGGCAACCTTATTTTTTTCCCTCTCTCTTCTAATCTGTTAAATGAAGTTATATTTGATGGTCTGTGAGTGGTGCAGTAGAGAAAGCACTGGGCTTAGAACCAAAAAGAGGAGTCTTCATAAATTCAAATCTGGATTTTCTCATCTATAAAATGAACTAGGGAATGAAATTGCAAATCACTCCTGTGTCTTTGCCAAGAAAACCCCAAAATGGAGTCAGGGTCAGACATGACTGACACAATTGAACAACAAGAGTTTCCTTCTAATTCTGAAATTTATTATGATTCTATGATCTTTTATTCTTCTTTAGTCCAACCAAGAGACTCTGTGGCCTACCATTAAAATGATCCTGCCAAAATGGAAGTATGACAGAAAATGAAGATTAACTTCAGAATATCCCCCAAAACAGCAGGTTTATTATCAAACTGCATGTTTGACATGGGCCAGTTTTTGCCCAGATCGAAACCATCCAATCCTCAGAAAGCTTTGATTTCCATAAGAGAAAGTCATAATTAATCATAGTGATGTAACTGCTATATATGAGAATATCTTTAAAAAAATTTTTTTTTAAATTCTTTAAAATTTTTTTCATATGCAGTACACAATGGGCTGGAAAGAAAATTGATGAGAACACTAGATGGAGCTCTGGCTATTAAGTGCCATCTAGCCTTTCCTCTAATGGCCTCTAATGTCATTTTCCTAGTAATCATTTGGAGTAACTAAGACTTTGCTTTCCATAATATCTTTTTCATTAGGGTTGAAAATTTTTATTTTTTTTCAATACGTATATATACATACACTCATACATACAGGGACAAATGCATACACATGCACAACTCTGTAATCTCAATCTATACTACAAACATCAAAGGAAAAATGTTATCTCCTTACATAACCTTGATGGCGTACTATAAAAATAGAATTAAAAAAAATCATAGAAGGTCTTACAGTTGCTTATTTGGTCTTCATAACTATCCTCACTTAACCTTGAGAAAAAACACATGCTAGTATCTACAAAAAAATTTTCACTGAGTTTTTTTTTTTTTTTTTTTTTTTTGCCCATTTCTTTCTTTTTTTTTCTTTTTCTTTCTTTTTGGCAACCACATTACTTTAGACAATTTCTTCTATTTATATCGCCTGTTCTTAACATGGTTGACCCAGTCTTATCAAATCTTATCAACTAAATCCATTCATTCTAGCATGTAAATCATCTTATAAGGAAGGAGAAATTCTAGTTATTTACATAAAGGAACCAGATGTCATCCCAATATGATCTTTTTTCTCTTTCTCATTAATGTTATATACATTTCCCTAAAGAGTTTGTTCTATCCAGTCAATCCAAGTCATTCACTGCACTTCATTAATTCCTATGATACAGATGAAACCGCAGCTGCTTCTGATGGTACCATTTTCAGTTATGGTGTTATTAACAAACTGTTATGGCCTTCATTCAACTTAAGGTTGGTTCCTTCAGGTTCTAGCTCTTCAAGAGTCATTCATGGATGGTAATTGTTGGTGCTACAAGGGTTCTCAAATTAATACAGGCTGAGTTGACTCCAACGACTGGTTTCTCCATGTGTTGCCTGAGGTTTTAAGAATTCAAATGCCCAAAGGTGACATTAATGAATCTCAAAGGGAAAAAATGTAAATAGTATTGGGGTCAAATTTACAAACCATAACTTTTAACACAAAGGTAAGTAGTTGTTTTTGTTTTTGTTTGATTTCAAAGTGAACCTTTTCTTTTATGCCAATGTAATTCAAAAATTAAATATAGAAACTTTTTATTTAATTTTGCAAAGCCAATAATGTCATGATACAATGGGAGCAGCCATTGCCTACTACCCGTTATATCTTTTCCTACATATTTTATCTCTTTATGTCTTGATCTCACTGCTCATCTTGGAATGCAAAGATGTATTTTTAATGGAACCAGATTTCTACTTCCTTGCAGGAAGGAAAGGAATGGGAGAGAAAGAGATAGAAATACACATAGGGAGAGGAGGAATACATCTCTTCATGGATGTTTCTAGCATTTAAAATTCAGCGAGCACTCTGTTTATGATGTTGTACATTCTTCCATAACCAAGGAACAATACTATTCAAAGCTCACTGCAAAACTGATTAATGTTTTATTTATTGGGTTATACACTGGTTTCCCTATCCCCAAACTTACCAGGAGTTTGAATGTTTTTCAGCTCATTGCCAAATCTTTTTGGAGCACCAGTTCTATTTGTTATTTCTGTGTACCTCATTTATTTTATTTTATTTCACAAAGGAATCATAGAAAACAACCAGTAGCTGCTATTGCTGACTGAATTCTAGACTTGTATGGATTCATTTCCAGGGCCCAAGTGTCATGCTCAGTCTAGATTATGGTTTATTGTGGGTTACAGAAATCAGAAGTAATTGCTTTTTGTAAAGCTAAAGCAGAGATGTCTGACTCACATATGGAAATGACCAACACTATGTGACCCTGAGGCAGTAGTGGAAAACATTTAGCAATTACAGGTGCTGACTGGCCTTTACTGGCTCCACAGAGACCTATGAGAACAGTAAGGGCTCCAGAAAAAAGGGACCGTAGGCACAGAAGAGCCAACATTCTTCCTTTATCCCATTCACTGCTCATTTCCTGGCTCAGAATTTCACAGAAAGCAAAGGGGAATAAAATGAACATCAGAGACTTTGTGTGTGTGTGTGTGTGTGTGTGTGTGTGTGTATGTATGTGTGTATTTTTTCAGTTACATGTAAAAAAATAATTTCTTACATTTGTTTTTAAAACTTTGAGTTTCAGAATTTCTTCCTTCCTCCCTCCCCATCCTCACCCCCCCACACCTACTGAGAAGGCACTTGTGAAGTTTTACAAAACATTTCCATAAAAGTCATATTGGGAAGGAAAGCATAGATTTCCCCACAATTTTTTAAAAGTTTTTTAATAGTAGCTTCAATCTGTATTCAGACACAATTAGTTCTTTCTCTGGGTATGTATAGCATTTTTCATCATAAGTCCTTCAGAGCAGTCTTAGATCATTGTATTGCTGAGAATAGCAAAGTCATCCACAGCTGATCATACCATAATTTTGCTATTACTTTCTTCAGAGACTTTAAATGCACTTTAATGACAAGACAAACAGAGTTGGCCCCATGTGCAAGTGGCAAAGATAGCTGAGTTGTTGGATTTAGGAAAATTGCAACATTTCTTGTGCTTGAACTTATTACTCCATTTATTTTTGTTCAAATATGGAATAGATAAGGTGAATTCTGAGATCTTTGCCATCTCTGAAATTTTATTATTTTATTGATACAGCAGGACTATGACCTTTCCAGTTCTAGCTATTATGATTATTTAATGCAATTAAAGTGGATGTTTATTTCTGAGTTATCATTTCAGACTGTTGAATCATATTTAGCTTATAATTCATTTAAATTCCAATATTTTTTGTTTCCCTGCACATCACCATCTATCCAAATATCCCTCATCTTTTACTTGTGAAATTTTTTTGTTTATTTAAGCCCAACTGACAATTTTACATTTATCCTTATTAAATTTCATTTCATTTGTTTCAGACTATGATCCTAGCCTCTCAAGGACTTTTAATATTCTGTTATTCAGTACCATAGGTATTCCTACTTTGTTTCACTTAAAAATTGTGTGAGTAAAAAACGTGTGTTCTTTTATGTCACTAATAATACTATTGAGTAGTATTGAACAAAATAAGACTAAAGACAGATCTCAATTCACAATAATTAAAGATCTCAATCCTGACCAATCATCTTTCACTGCATTTTTAATGCAATCATTTTACTACTATAGAGTCTGCCTAATTTCACTATTACCCAAATAATATTTCTTAAACTTGTCCATAGCATGACTTTTTCAAATTCAGGTATTAATTTTAAATGACTTTGCTATTCTGAAAAGTACAATGATTCAAAACTTCTGAAGGTGTTATAATAAAAACTATCCATACCCAGAGAAGAAATTGTTTCTGATTATAGATGGAAGCATTCTCTCTGTGTGTCTCTCTGTGTCTCTGTCTGTCTGTGTGTCTGTCTGTCTCTCTCTATATTTCTCTCTCTAATTTTATTTTTCTTCAGGTCTTTTTTAATTAGGATAGAAGATCTATGTTTTCTTTCACAACATGATTTTCATGGAAAAGTTTTGAATAACTTCACATATGGTTTTTTTAATGAGGGCTGGGAGTAGACATGGGGAAGAGAATGTGGAACTCAAAAGTTTTAAAAACAAATGTAAAAAATGTTTTAAATGTAATTGGGGAAAATAATAAATATATATTTTAATTAAAAAAATAGATCCAGTTATATTTTTTTCTATAACATTCACCTGGCCTACCCATCCAGAATCTCTTTCTTTTTTTTTTTTTCCCCAGAAACTCTTTCTAAGACAAAATGAGACTAATTTGGCATGGTCTGATTTAGAGGAACTCATGCTGACTCCAAGTGATCACCACTTCCTTTTCTTTAGAATTCATCCCTTTTAAAAGTATGTTTTAGAATTTTCCAAGAATCAAAATCTCACCCATCTACAATCTAAAAATGTCTCTTCCCTTTAAAAAAATGGAACTATATCTGCCCATCCTTTATATTAATTCTAATATTTTATAATTCTATTACCTTATAATCTTCTTTATGTATCATTTTGACTAAGTCAATCCTCCATTAAAATTTTTAAAGAGTTTCTCATTTTATTGAGTAAACATGATAATGACAAATTTTAGGCCTTGAAAAAATATGGCTTTTTTCATTTATCTATAATTATTTTATGGACTCAATAGTATATCCAAACTGTACTACTCTTCAATTCTTTTTCTCTTATCTTTTTAGCTCCTTATCTCTACTAATAAGTTAGTTCTCCTTTAAACCTGTTAAGGTTCTTTTATTACATTTCCTCTACATTTGAAAACAGCCTACATTTCTTCAACTTTTTCATATCACATTGCTTGGACTTTCTTATAATACTCATATATATAGTATTTACTTCCCATTATAGTGTAAGTTTTTTGAGAGAAGAACCTATGTTTTATCTCTAGGTTATTTTCATTAGTAAAGTATCTCCTGCTTTTGGTTTTCTGATATCTTCTTAATTAATAAAAAATATAAAATATAAATACTGAAGAACATGTGAAGAAGGTAAGATAGGAACTTAGAGAAAGAAGAAATTATTTCAGGTTAAGGGTAGGCTAAGGAAATACATCACAGAAGGAGTAGTATTTATTGATTATCCTTTAAGGATAAAACGACCAAAATTGAGGAAGTAGGACAATTTAGGAAGGTTAACAGAATTAACAAATAAAGCAATGTAGAAAATGGTGGGGTCTGTTGACAAACTTTTTTGAGTAGAGCATAAACTTAGTGAAAGAGATTTGGAAAGATGGCTAGAAAATATGTCGGAGTCAAATCATTTAGAAATGTGAATGCCAAAATATGGATTCTAGATACAATTTGGTAAACTGGGATAGCAGTGTGAGAAGTGAAGTTTTTGTTTGTTGGTTTGTTTAACAAGGAGATAACATAGCCAAATATAAAATTAATGTTTCTGAGATCTATGAACTGAATATGGGAGGAGAAGGACTGAAAACATAGACAAATTGAAAATATTTTAATAAAGCAAGCAAAGAGGTGAGTTGAATATGAACACAATTTTGAAAGTCTAAATGAAGATTAGGAGTAGATAAAAGAGATATAGTAAAGTTAGAAAATATTCCTTTCACCAGTATGATGAGATATTGCCTAAAATTATTATCTTTAAATATTATAATTTTACTTAGTCTATACTTTCAGGAATGAATACCCAGAAAAAAAGTTACTTTAACATTTTCACAAGATAAAAAGGAAAGGCTAGAGGCATGGGGAGAAAGGTTAAGTAAATGTCAAAGAGAAGAAAGGAAGTCCAAATACATAAATCCAGCCTAAAATACAAGCACTAATGGCATGCCAATGTAGGATCTTGAGCAATCAATTGTTTGTATGTAAGAATAATGACAGCTTTAGTGAAATAAGCAGGAAATAAGATTGCTGAAAGCAAATCATCTACTTAACATTTAGCATTGGAATAGCCTTAATTATAAGACAAAATAAACAAATGAGAAGTAAGCTATATACTCACCTTATATAGAAATTTCAGTAATATGTATTCTTGATTTCAAATGATACAGACAAAAATGATTGGTTCTAGAAAGAACCTTAGAAATTATCTTATACAACATCTTCTTTTTATAGATGAGAGAATTGAGGTTTATAAGGTTGAAGTGACTTATTAATATGTGTAGTCTCCAGTGTTCTTTCTACCAAACCATGGAAAACAAAGCAAAACAAAAATGGCCCCAATTCTGTTCATGTATCATACAAGCTTTGTGTTTGAGCATTTCCCTTTTCTTGCATTATTCAGTACATTGCATTTTCCTTGTCCAATTGTCAAAAAAAAATCCTTTTATTTGTGATATTATTTGAAAGGCCTAGCAGCTGTTACATTATTAGAACTCATATGTTTCTCAAGCATTTTCATAGACTTGAACATCTTTAAATTACTTTGGATGCTCTTGTATATTCAGTAACTACTAAGCAAGATTACATCTAAATCACTCTAGTGAGATAAGGATTTCCTTTGTTTCACATTTCAAGAATTTTCAAATTGAAAAGGATTTTACAGACTCTCTAGTGTTGCCCCTTTGAGGATGAGAAGTTTGAGGGCTAAACAGATTAGGTTCATAGCTTCTTAAAGAGGAGATTATGAAGTCCACCCTTTGAGGACCTTTTTGTTTATTTATTTGCTTGTCTTTTTTTGTATGGGGGGATTTTGTGGGAGAAAAGTGAGTATTGCCACCTATGGCAAGCATAAGCATAATATAAAACACTAAATTTGTGTTCTTGAAAAGCTTCAAGGTCATCGGATTTCTGTTATATTTTCCATTGACACATTAGGATTTCCAGAAGTGTTATATTATTTTCTGATTGGCTTGTAATTAACAATGGCACTTGACAATTTTGACTTAACCCCACCTTCTCTATCAATAGTTACGATCTATAAATAATAACTACATATACAATAGGGTAGGAAGTCAAGTTGACTATGAGTAGAGGTATATAAGTCATTTACTGTGAGGGATTTGATGTCCCCACCCCAAAAAGTCCCTGTTCATTAACAAAAACATTCATCTCACTCAGCTTGCTGTGTCAGAACACTAGAGTTTCTGGGACATTGATCCATTTGTGCCTATGGTTCCACTGCATTGCTATTAGAACTATAATTAGGAAGGGGAATCCAGGGTTTTGTTCCCAGAGTAGAAACATATGGGAGAGGGCAACACTCCTTGAAAGGGCATAGTTTTTTCCTTGAATCTCATCTCTCATAGTTCTTTGTCAACCTGCATCATTAAGTCAAAAAGCATTTATTAATAAAACACTTGTCATGCACCAAGAACTTTGTTAAAAACTGGAGATACAAAGGAAAGCCAAAAAAGTCCTCTCTCTCAAGGAGTTCTCATCCTAAAGGAGAAGACATCACACAAACACTATTCAAACCATATATAGAGTAAATTGGAGGGTTAAACTCCATTCCTTTGTCCAATCATCATGGCCTTTCAGCCATTCTACTAACCATTTTAACCATGATCAGGCAGTCTTCTAAGATTAGAAGGAAAGTAACAAATTAGGAAAATATTTTTACAGTTAAAGGTTCTGATAAAGGCCTCATCTCTAAAATATACAGAGAATTGACTTTAATTTATAAGAAATCAAGCCATTCTCCAATTGTTAAATGGTCAAAGGATATGAACAGACAATTCTCAGATGATGAAATTGAAATTATATCTACTCATATGAAAGAGTGTTCCAAATCACTATTGATCAGAGAAATGCAAATCAAGACAACTCTGAGATACCACTACACACCTGTCAGATTGGCTAAGATGACAGGAACAAATAATGATGAATGTTGGAGGGGATGTGGGAAAACTGGGACACTGATGCATTGTTGGTGGAGATGTGAAAGAATCCAGCCATTCTGGAGAGCAATTTGGAACTATGCCCAAAAAGTTATCAAACTGTGCATACCCTTTGATCCAGCATTGCTGCTATTGGGCTTATATCCCAAAGAAATACTGAGGAGGGGAAAGGGACCTGTATGTGCCAAAATGTTTGTGGCAGCTCTTTTCATAGTGGCTAGAAACTGGAAGATGAATAGATGTCCATTAGTTGGAGAATGGTTAGGTAAAATATGGTATATGAAGGTTATGGAATATTATTGCTCTGTAAGAAATGACCAGCAGGAGGAATACAGAGAGGCTTGGAGAGACTTATATCAACTGATGCTGAGTGAAATGAATAGAAACAGAAGATCGCTGTACACTTCAGTGCTGCATGAAGAGGTATTCTGATGGAAGTGGATATCTTCAACATAAAGAAGATCCAACTCACTTCCAGTTGATCAATGATGGACAGAAATAACTGCACCCAGAGAAGGAACACTGGGAAGTGAATGTAAATTGTTAGCACTACTGTCTATCTACCCAGGTTACTTACACCTTTGGAATCTAATACTTAATATGCAACAAGAAAATTGGATTTACACACATATATTGTATCTAGGTTATATTGTAACACATGTAAAATGTATGGGATTGCCTGTCATTGGGGGGAGGGAGTAGAGGGAGGGAGCGGATAATTTGGAAAAATGAATACAAGGGATAATGTTATAAAAATACTCATGCATATGTATTGTCAAAATTATAAATTAAAAAAAATTATCACTTGGTTTTAGGGGAAAAAAAGAATTTGGGAAGTTCTTCTCAAGGTAGGCAAGTCAAGAGACAAGGCAGGCAGTGGTTTATGTGATGATAATTAAGAAGCACATAAGAATTTTAGGATAGAACAAGGAAGAAAAGGAAATCCACCTTCATAAATACATCCTAAATTCAGAAATGCTTTTGAGTTTTATGACTAGACAGGAAGGCTGTCCCAAATCCAAGTCTTTCCAAAACCCTGAGTTTGCAAACTAATAGGAACACATGACCATCTTATATTCTATATCCCTTAGCTCAGGAAAGAGTGTGGCTTCTGGAGTCAGAAGACAAGTAGAATACATAGAAAGAACAGAAACATTGGGTATAGTTTTCCAAGGGTCAACAGTTTAGTAACTGGTAGAACCATATTTTGATCCCTTAACTTCTTTTTTTTAAAATTTATTTTATAATTATAAAATTTTTTGACAGTATATATGCATGAGTAATTTTTTTATGACATTATCCCTTGTATTCATTTTTCCAAATTATCCCCCCCTCCCTCCACTCCCTCCCCCCGATGGCAGGCAATCCCATACATTTTACATGTGTTACAATATAACCTAGATACAATATATGGGTGTAAATACCATTTTCTTGTTGCACATTAAGTATTAGATTCCGAAGGTGTAAGTAACCTGGGTAGATAGACAGTAGTGCTAACAATTTACATTCACTTCCCAGTGTTCCTTCTCTGGGTGTAGTTATTTCTGTCCATCATTGATCAACTGGAAGTGAGTTGAATCTTCTTTATGTTGAAGATTTCCACTTCCATCAGAATACATCCTCATACAGTATTGTTGTTGAAGTGTACAGTGATCTTCTGTTTCTATTCATTTCACTCAGCATCAGTTGATATAAGTCTCTCCAAGCCTCTCTTGTATTCCTCCTGCTGGTCATTTCTTACAGAACAATAATATTCCATAACATTCATATACCATAATTTACCCAACCATTCTCCAATTGATGGGCATCCATTCATCTTCCAGTTTCTAGCCACTACAAAAAGAGCTGCCACAAACATTTTGGCACATACAGGTCCCTTTCCAATCTTTAGTATTTCTTTGGGATATAAGCCCAGTAGTAGCACTGCTGGGTCAAAGGGTATGCACAGTTTGACAACTTTTTGGGCATAGTTCCAAATTGCTCTCCAGAATGGCTGGATTCTTTCACAACTCCACCAACAATGTATCAGTGTTCCAGTTTTCCCACAGCCCCTCCAACATTCATCATTATTTGTTCCTGTCATCTTAACCAATCTGACAGGTGTGTAGTGGTATCTCAGAGTTGTCTTAATTTGCATTTCTCTGATCAATAGTGATTTGGAACACTCTTTCATATGAGTGAAAATAGTTTCAATTTCATCATCTGAGAATTGTCTGTTCATATCCTTTGACCATTTATCAATTGGAGAATGGTTTGATTTCTTATAAATTAGGGTCAGTTCTCTATATATTTTGGAAATGAGACCTTTATCAGAACCTTTAACTGTAAAAATATTTTCCAAATTTGTTACTTCCCTTCTAATCTTGTTTGTATTAGTATTGTTTGTACAGAAACTTTTTAGTTTGATATAATCAAAATCTTCTATTTTGTGATCAATAATGATCTCTAGTTCTCCTCTGGTCATAACTTCCTTCCTCCTCCACAAGTCTGAGAGGTAGACTATCCTCTCTTCCTCTAATCTATTTATGATCAGAGAGGAGAAATATTACTAAACCACTCGGTTGTTAGTAGTGATGCATGGGAACCAGTCTGAACGAACTGACGGTTTTTGATAAATTTTTAGTATTTACAATTCAGAAATCACCAAATGCTAAAAATCAGGAATTCATTTATTGTTCTTTTGGTGCCGAGACTTAAGAAATTATTAATAATGCAGGGTGTTCTACGTGCATTTTTTCTAAAGCCAATTGTTAAACATTTACCAGTAGGCTACTGGCCATTAGCCAGAAAAGGCATTATGAAATAAATGGGACTAGGGTTTCATTGAGGAAATGTGAATATTGATAATAATTAGAACGATATCAACTGCATGCTAATTTCATAGATGTTGCAATAGAGTACTTGAAAAAAATTGGCTTTGGGCCCATAGACCTATTAACATTGTATAGACCAAGTTCCCTTTCCTGTTTGATGTTGATGATGATGATGATGATAGTGATGATGTGTAGTAATTTGAAAAATGCTTTGCATAAATCATATTCTTTTTTTAGAATTTGGGAAATCCTTCTCAGCATAGGTAAGTCAAGAGATAGGGCAGGCAGTGGTCTATGTGGTGAGAATTAAGAAACACATAAGAATTTTAGGATAGAACAAGGAAGAAAAGGAAATCCACCTTTATAAATATAAAATGGGATAGGAAAGACTAGGCAAGAGTTTATTCAAAAGAAATCTAGAGATTGAGACTTCAATATGGAACAGTTGACAGTGAGAATCAAGAGAGAAAATGTAATAAGAGATTATATCAAGAGAGAAATGATATCTAGGACTACCAGGAAATAAATTTTGTCATGTAACCACATTTTCCACATTTTGTGAAGTTCTAGGTTCCTCATTTTGGGAAAGATATTAATAGGAAGGGAAGAGGAATCATAATGGTGGAAAGTATCAAATTCATGCTATAAAAACAGCCCCATATTGGTAAAGAAGTTGATGGGAAGTACAGTTTTAAGGAGTATTGAATGTTCTTAGGATGTCTTAGAATGATCTTAGGAAGCCTAAGACCCAGCTACTTTGAAGTGCCAAAAGTGAAGGCAAGTGATTGATAACAAAAGAAAAGCATTGCTATTACAAATTGAATGTAATCATGAGAAGTTAGACCCTTCCCTGGTGACCAGCCTGGAAAGAATTTCCTGCCACACTGAAACTGAATTAATTTATTTTTTCTCTCCCCAGATTCATGTCTGCCTAGCTTACTGGTGTTGCTTACTCTTAGATCTTATTTATTTGTTATCTGAGGTGTTATAATGGATTTCATCTCCCCAATCTTCAGTGATTCTGGCTGAATTTTTGCTTTGAATACAAACTAATAGCCCCTAGACTTGTTTGCCTTTGTCTGTTTGTCTCTATCTTAGTATCGTTTGTGTCTTTCTCTCTTCAAAAAAATCAATTGAAAGATCTATGGATTTTTGCATAGAAAAGAGATGTAGGGTATATGTGGCAACTTATTCTTTCAAAGTATTTAAAGGACTATAATGTGAGAGAAGGATTAAATTTTACTGGATTGGCCCTAGAGAATATAATTAGGAAAAATTGGTGGAAAATATAAAGATGTATATTAAGGCTTGATATAATGAAAAGAGTCCTAAACATTAGACCTTTCCCAGAGTGGAACAGGCTGCCTTAGAAGGTAGGGTTCCCCTTTTATTGAAGCATAAACTGGATTACCACTTGTTTATGTTGCAGAGGTGATTCTTGTTCATATATAAAATAGATGAAACATTCCCTAAATTCACTTTCAACTCAGATGATCTTTGATCCTGTGAAAGCTCCCTGCTCACTCCTGATATTATATCCATAATTCCATAATTAGAGATTCAGTCACAAAGATATTGAATGCTTGTGATTTTCAAGAGTCCTCTACTAAAATATTTCAGTTTACAGAGCAACATGTGTGTATGTATATTTTAAATCTCACAACAATTTTATGAAACAGATGCTATTATTATCTTTATTTTAGAAACTATGAAACTGAGCATGAGAGATTTTAAATGATTTTCCCAGAGCCACAGAACTAATAAATATCAGAGGCAAGAGTTGAATTCAAATCTTCTTGTTGGCAAGAGTACCACTCTCTCTTCTATATTATACAGCTACCTTACTTAAGATTCAAAGATATAACTGGCTAATGCCTTATCAAGAATTAATTTACTAATATTTGTTGAGTTAAGTCCATTTCCAACTCGGTGGCAGTGAGCTGACAACAAAAAAGAATGGCCAGAAAATATGTCTAGGGGTGAGATAAGGTTCTAGTCAGGAATTAAGGGACACAAAAGAACAAATGGAGGGACTAAAAACCAAATTTCACTCACCTCATAATTTTGCCTTGGATTGACCTGAACTATATATTTCATCTGTGGAAATCGATTTTCCATCTAATTCAGAAGCTTCATAAGGGTACAGAAGTAAAGTTGTTTTTTTTTTTTTTAAAGATATGGAATGTTTTGGAAGGAAATAGCATTTTTAATGGAAGCTTGTAAAGAGAGTTTATAAGTCCCAGGAAAAGGAGAACACTTTCAAATAGTGACTTAAACAGCTGTTAAAGTAAAGCTGTCCATCCTTGGACTCCATATTTGAGTATTTAAATACATCAGAATTGGGGAGCAGGAAGTAACAGTTATTGCTTAAAATATTTTTTTTTTTCATCTTCAAAATGTAGATATTTTGGATACTAAAAGGCTCTATCAAAACCTTTGGCTATGTTAACACACTAAGTGAAAAGAAAGATTGAAGCAGTTATCCAAACATTTCAACCCATAATCAAAGAAGTCATCTAGATATAAAAGTGGGGTTGTTGTGTTGCTGTGCTTTAGTTATTAAGATAATTACTTTAATGCTGTACTTTATTAAGGAACAGAGATATAGCCAAGGCCAAAGATTTCTCTATGCATCCAGAAGAAATTTTAAAAAGTTAATTTTCTAGAGAGATAGTATTAATTTGCTAGGCTTTTATATTAAAGATTTTTTAAACCATTATCTCCCACCAAATATTCTTTCTCCATGGCACATCATCAGAATTTTAATGGTAAATTGATCTGAAATTCCAATAATAAGTGTAAAAGCTTATTTTATGTGTGTATTTGGTCTTCTTTAAAATATAAGCTCTTTAGTAGCAGAAAACATGCCTTTTAAACTACAGAATTACTAAATACCTCCAAGAAAAATGCTACATACCCAACAATAGTCAATGAAATCTTGAAGGAAAAATTAGTCTTAAGGGTTTAGGCAATTTCTCAATAATTAAATTTCATCAAGTTAGCTAGAATTATATAATCATTTCTCAAGATGACATTGCACATGTCAAATTTCATGTGACAAAACAAACTTGCCAGCAAATGAGGCAGCTCATTTATAAACTGGCAAGAGAGAAAACTTGTTTCAGAGGTTTATTTGCTTTTTTTCTTTTAAATTAAGGACACGACAAATTAAAACTCAATTAAGCTAATAAGGTCAGTCTTTTGATTTCAATCAGTTAAAGATTTGGAAAATTAGATGGTCTGTGTTCTACATTGTTTACTATTCTAAAGAAAGGATCTGAGAAATGAACTCCAATATGATATTATTGGGCTCTTACAAATGGTGGATTTTCTGAGGATAAATAACATATAAAACCTAGTTCACATTGGAGTTTTAAAAAAAATAAATTAAAATTTGAAAATAACATAGAAGATACATAGGCCAACAGATAGAAAAATGACAAATAACAGACAAACAAATGTATACATATATATATATATAAATACCTATGCACATGCATACATACACCCATAGACCATATAAATACTAGGAAAGTAATTTGTGTTCCCGACCCCTATTTTTTAAGTAAACATCTGTTTATTATTTTTCAAGTCCATCCCTTGTTGACATTCCTATTTTCTATGGTCTAGTAGTAGAACAAAATATTATTTTGCTCTATCTTCAATTTTATAATTGAATCATGTTATCATTATGATAAGTACAAAGGGGAGATCCAAAGAATATTTGTAAAATATGAAAAATTAGACTGGCTAGAAAGGGAGAAGGGAAGACAAAAGAAGTCTTGAAACTCTTCTCACCATAGAGGTGGTAGGAACTGAATTAGGCCTAGAAGAAAGATTCCCACATATGGAGATGAGGGTTAATTAAACCTCAAAGAAAGAAAAGTTGCTAAATATTGGCAGCAGAGGAAAGCTATAAGGAAAGGTATAGCTCAGATGAATGCCACATACAATAAATATAATACCAGTTGTTAAAAATAATAGGCCAACATTTCTATCTGTTAGTATCTGTTGGGCACTATGATGACCACTTTATGAAGCTTATCTCATTTGATCTTCACAACACTCTATGAGGTAGGTTCTATCATCCCCATATTATAGAGAAAAAAACTGAGATTAAGGGAAATTGTGATTTATCCAGGATTATACAGCTAGTAAGTGTCTGAGGCACAGTCCAAACTCAGATCTTCTGGGGGCTAATGGATTATCCACTATAATACCCAATAATTTCCAAGGGCAGGGGAAAGAAGTGGGCAAGTAGGTAGTAATTAAGGAACTGTAAGACTGAAGAAGAAAGAAATTTGTTCAAAATGAAAAAAAAAAACAGAGGGGAAAGATGGTTCTCTAGACTAATGATGGTTCTGAAATACAACGATCAAAGCAGCAGCAGGATGGGATTTGCTACTAATATATTGTGAGAAGTGAGAAGATAAATCTGCTCCAAGATGGTCTTACTGAAATGGTAGACTCTTCACAATACTTATGCCAGGTGGAACCTATGCCAGATATTGCAGAGAGAGATTATTCAGACTCATAGGGCAAATTTATCCTAAATGTATGAAAGAAGTCTCTACCAACTTATTCTCCCTGTAGCAGTCAATTTGGTTGACTAAATATCACTCATCAGCTCATTCAAAGCCATTGTTGAAGAATTGAAATCTCTTGCTGATATAGAAAGCAATCTTATTGAAGGTACTTGTTTCTGCTTAAAAGATTCTCTCTGCCTTCTTCCTTGCCAGAATGTTAAAACAAACCTAAATCAGTACAGCATTCACTATTGATCTATGGCAAATAGAGATAATGACACCATGCAGATATAGATGAGAGAGACAGAGATAGAAGTAACTGTAGATTTTTGTCAGCGTATCAATAATACGATAAGGAGATCCATAGCCAACACACAAATAAAGAACAGGACAGATAAATAAAGATATAGATAGGCAAATATGTAATTATGAGTTGGTAAAAAGTCTTTAGTTTCAGGGACTGTAGTTCTGGATTAACCAATGATTCAGGGTGGATCTTCCTTTCCTTTAGGGAAGAGGGATCTGGTCAAATCAGTTTATATCAATATCATTTTGCAAATGCCTGAAACTCTCAATAAAGACTACATGTATATCATTAAGCCCATTTTTAAATAGAATAACAACAGCCACAACAACAACTGAAACATTAAGGGGAAACATTCAGTTTGGGCAATAAATAA
Organism: Sminthopsis crassicaudata; assembly: GCF_048593235.1. Taxonomy (NCBI): domain Eukaryota; kingdom Metazoa; phylum Chordata; class Mammalia; order Dasyuromorphia; family Dasyuridae; genus Sminthopsis; species Sminthopsis crassicaudata. The sequence continues at coordinate 505,705,016 of NC_133619.1, forward strand.
AATAACTAAGACACTGTGGGATACTGTCCAGTCTGAAACAAACTTACAAATTGATTTTCATCCTTCTATTCTAACATCATTTAAAACCTTATTGCAAAATTGAATCTTTTAATTATCCATCTGTATTATCTGTATGGAAGCAGAAACAAACAAGCAAATAAAGGAAAGAAGACAGAGGAGGAAAGAAAGAAAGAAAGAAAGAAAGAAAGAAAGAAAGAAAGAAAGAAAGAAAGAAAGAAAGAAAGAAAGAAAGAAAGAAAGAAAGAAAGAAAGAAAGAAAGAAAGAAAGAAAGAAAGAAAGAAAGAAAGAAAGAAAGAAAGAAAGAAAGAAAGAAAGAAAGGAAAGAAAGAAAGAAAGAAAGAAAGAAAGAAAGAAAGAAAGAAAGAAAGAAAGAAAGAAAGAAAGAGAGAAAGAGAGAGAGAAAGAGAGAGAGAGAGAAAGAAAGAAAGAAAGAAAGAAAGAAAGAAAGAAAGAAAGAAAGAAAGAAAGAAAGAAAGAAAGAAAGAAAGAAAGAAAGAAAGAAAGAAAGAAAGAAAGAGAAGGAGGGATAGAGGGAGAGATGGAGGGAGGAAGGAAGGAAGGAAGAAAGAAAGGAAAGAAGGAAGGAAGGAAGGAAGGAAGGAAGGAAGGAAGGAAGGAAGGAAGGAAGGAAGGAAGGAAGGAAGGAAGGAAGGAAGGAAGGAAGGAAGGAAGGAAGGAAAGAAAGAAAAATGATCAAACAGGATTTTGTGGTTGGTTCCAAGGACTTTAAGATTAAGCCTTTAAAATTACCCACTGTGGCTTTTTTTTTTTTTTTGAAAGCCAGGAAATAGAAAAGCCATTTTTTGTTACAAATGTTTTTTGAATGTCATTTTTTACTACAAATGAGGAAATATTTTGCAACCTCTACACTATATAAATTGGAGTTATTATTATCATCATATGCCTTATACCTTGCACCTTATTATATGAAGATGGACTAAGATGGTCTCTATGGTCCTTTTAGCTCTGCAGTATAGTGTGACTATTCTGAGTTTCAGAAAAATTTTCTTGGAATTCAAGTTTCCTAAAGCAACTTGTATTTTAAATGTCCTAAAGGAGCTCAATATATAAAGCAGTTGTCTGAAGCTCTCAACCATCTGGCTCCACCTACGTGACATTAATTCCCAAATTGATCAGGCTATTATGTTCATTCACTATCAGCCTCATAAAGAATATTTATTTCTTACTTAAATAGCTCAATCTTAAGAATTAAAGAAAGAAAGAGAAAGAAATTAAACAAATTATAAATATGCTTTCTAAGAAAAGAAATCCCAAGGACCAGATTGATTTACAAGTGAATTTTTTTTTTTTTTTTTTCAGGGTAATGATAACTTTTTTTTTTTTTTATTATATATATATATATATATATTTTATAATATTATCCCTTGTATTCATTTTTCCAATTTACCCCCCCTCCCTCTATTCCCTCCCCCCGACGACAGGCAATACCATACATTTTACATGTGTTACAATATAGTCTAGGTACAATACATGTGTGCGAATATCACTTTCTTGTTGCACAATAAACATTAGAATCCGAAGGTACATGCAACCTGGCAGACAGATATTAGTGCTAACAATTTTCATTCCCCTCCCAGTGTTTCTTCTCTGGGTGCAGCTACCTCTGTCCATCATTGATCAACTGGAAGTGAGTTGGATCTTCTTTATGTTGAAGATTTCCACTTCCATCAGAATACATCCTCATACAGCATTGTTGTTGAAGTGTACAGTGATCTTCTGGTTCTGCTCATTTCACTCAGCATCAGTTGATTTAAGTCTCTCCAGGCCTCTCTATATTCCTCCTGCTGGTCATTTCTTACCGAGCAATAATATTCCATAACCTTCATATACCACAATTTACCCAACCATTCTCCAACTGATGGACATCCATTCATCCTCCAGTTTCTAGCTACAACAAAAAGAGCTGCCACAAACATTTTGGCACATATATGTCTATTTCCGCTCTTTAGTATTTCTTTGGGATATAATCCCAGTAGTAGCGCTGCTGGGTCAAAGGGTATGCACAGTTTGATAACTTTTTGGGCATAATTCCAGATTGCTCTCCAGAATGGCTGGATTCTTTCACAACTCCACCAGCAATGTATTAGTGTCCCAGTTTTCCCACATCCCCTCCAACATTTGTCATTATTTGTTCCTGTCATCTTAGCCAATCTGACAGGTGTGTAGTGGTATCTCAGAGTGGTCTTAATTTGCATTTCTCTGATCAGTAGTGATTTGGAACACTCTTTCATGTGAGTGGATATAGTTTCAATTTCTTCCTCTGAGAATTGTCTGTTCATATCCTTTGACCATTTATCAATTGGAGAATGGTTCGGTTTCTTATAAATTATGGTCAGTTCTCTATATATTTTGGAAATGAGACCTTTGTCAGAACCTTTGTTTTTAAAAATATTTTCCCAATTTGTTACTTCCCTTCTAATCTTGTTTGCATTAGTATTATTTGTACAGAAACTTTTTAGTTTGATGTAATCAAAATCTTCTATTTTGTGATCAATAATGTGATCTCTAGTTCTCCTCTGGTCATAAATTCCTTCCTCCTCCACAAGTCTGAGAGGTAGATTATCCTCTGTTCCTCTAATCTATTTATTATCTCCCTCTTTATGCCTAAATCATGGACCCATTTTGATCTTATCTTGGTATATGGTGTTAAGTGTGGATCCATATCTAATTTCTGCCATACTAATTTCCAGTTTTCCCAACAGTTTTTTCCGAATAATGAATTTTTATCCCTAATGTTGGAATCTTTGGGTTTGTCAAAGATTAGATTGCTATAGATGTATCCTTTTTTGTCCTTTGTATCTAATCTGTTCCACTGATCTACCGGTCTATTTCGTAGCCAATACCAAATGGTTTTGGTGACTGCTGCTATATAATATAGCTTTAGATCAGGTACACTTAGACCACCTTCCTCTGAGTTTTTTTTCATTAGTTCCCTTGCAATTCTTGACCTTTTATTCTTCCATATGAATTTTGTTGTTATTTTTTCTAGGTCATTAAAATAGTTTCTTGGGAGTCTGATTGGTATAGCACTAAATAAATAGATTAGTTTGGGGAGTATTGTCATCTTTATTATATTCGCTCGGCCTATCCAAGAGCACTGAATGTCTTTCCAATTATTTAAATCTGACTTTATTTTTGTGGCAAGTGTTTTGTAATTTTTCTCATATAATTCCTGACTTTTCTTTGGTAGATGGATTCCCAAATATTTTATACTCTCAACATTTGTTTGGAATGGAATTTCTCTTTGTATCTCTTGCTGTTGCATTTTGTTAGTGATATATAAAAATGCCGAGGATTTATGTGGATTTATTTTGTATCCTGCCACTTTGCTGAAATTTTGAATTATTTCTAGTAGCTTTTTAGCAGAGTCTTTGGGGTTCTCTAAGTATACCATCATGTCATCTGCAAAAAGTGATAGTTTGATTTCCTCATTTCCTACTCTAATTCCTTGAATCTCTTTCTCGGCTCTTATTGCCGAGGCTAGCGTTTCTAGTACTATATTGAATAGTAATGGTGATAGTGGGCAACCTTGTTTCACTCCTGATCTTACTGGGAAAGGTTGCAGTTTATTTCTATTGCATATTATGCTTACTGACGGTCTTAAATATATACTCCTGATTATTCTAAGGAATAATCCATTTATTCCTATACTCTCAAGAGTTTTTAGTAGGAATGGATGTTGGATTTTGTCAAATGCTTTTTCTGCATCTATTGAGATGATCATATGGTTCTTATTAATTTGATTATTAATATGGTCAATTATATTAATAGTTTTCCTAATATTAAACCAGCCCTGCATTCCTGGAATAAATCCTACTTGATCATAGTGTATTATCTTGGAGATGATTTTCTGAAGTCTTTTTGCTAATATCTCATTTAAGATTTTAGCATCAATATTCATTAAGGAGATTGGTCTATAATTTTCTTTCTCAGTTTTCGATCTACCAGGTTTAGGTATCAGTACCATGTCTGTGTCATAAAAGGAGTTTGGTAGGACTCCTTCATCCCCTATTTTTTCAAATAATTTATATAACATTGGGGCTAATTGTTCTTTAAATGTTTGGTAGAATTCACATGTGAATCCATCTGGCCCTGGGGATTTTTTCCTGGGGAGTTGATTAATAGCTTGTTCTATTTCTTTTTCTGAAATGGGACTATTTAAGCAATTTATCTCCTCCTCTGTTAATCTAGGGAGCCTATATTTTTGGAGAAAGTCATCCATTTCACTTAAGTTATCAAATTTATTGGCATAAAGTTGGGCAAAGTAACTCCTTATTATTTCTCTAATTTCCTCTTCATTGGTGGAAAGATCCCCCTTTTCATTTGTAAGACTATCAATTTGATTTTCCTCTTTCTTTTTTTTGATCAAATTTACCAAAGGTTTATCTATTTTATTGGCTTTTTCATAAAACCAACTCTTGGTTTTATTTATTAATTCAATAGTTTTTTTACTTTCAATTTTATTGATTTCTCCTTTTAATTTTTGTATTTCGAGTTTAATTTTTGGTTGGGGGTTTATAATTTGGTCTTTTTCTAGCCTTTTAAGTTGTAAGCCCAATTCGTTAATCTTCTCTTTCTCAATTTTCTTCAAATAAGCCTCTAAAGATATAAAATTTCCCCTTATTACTGCTTTAGCTGCATCCCAAAGATTTTGATATGATGTCTCATCATTATCATTATCTTGGGTGAAATTGTTAATTGTTTCTATAATTTGCTCTTTCACCCAGTCATTCTTTAAGATGAGATTATTCAGTTTCCAATTACTTTTTGGTCTATTTACCCCTAACTTTTTACTGAATGTAGCTTTTATTGCATTGTGATCTGAGAAGAAGGCATTTATTATTTCTGCCTTCCTACATTTAATTTTGAGATCTTTATGTCCTAATATATGGTCAATTTTTGTATAGGATCCATGAACTGCTGAGAAGAAAGTATATTCCTTCCTATTGCCATTTAGTTTTCTCCAAAGGTCTATCATACCTAGTTTTTCTAATGTTCTATTTACTTTTTTAATTTCTTTCTTGTTTGTTTTGTGGTTTGATTTGTCTAAATCTGAGAGTGCAAGGTTGAGATCTCCCACTATTATAGTTTTACTGTCTATTTCTTCTTGCAGTTCTCTTAACTTTTCCTTTAGAAAGTTAGATGCTATACCACTTGGTGCATATATGTTTAGTATTGATATGGCTTCATTATTTATGCTACCTTTCAGCAGGATATAGTTTCCTTCCTTATCTTTTTTAACGAGATCTACTTCTGCTTTTGCTTGATCTGAGATAAGGATAGCTACCCCTGCTTTTTTGGCTTTACCTGAAGCATAATAAGCTCTGTTCCAACCTTTTACCTTTACTCTGTATGTATCTCCCTGCTTTAAGTGTGTTTCCTGTAGACAACATATTGTAGGGTTCTGCTTTTTGATCCAATCTGCTATCCGTCTCCGTTTGATGGGATCGTTCATCCCATTTACATTTACAGTTAAAATTACTAATTCTGTATTTCCTGCCATCGTATTATCCCCAGATTATACTTTTTTCCCTTGACCCCCCTGATCCCCCTCCCCGATATTTAATTTACAGACCCCCCTTGTGACGCGCAACCCTCCCTCTTTTTTTTTTTTTTTTAGGATCCCTCCCCCCTCCCTCCAAGTCCCTTCACTTATTCTCCTTTTCCTTTCCCCTTTTCCTCTCCCCCCTTTTAATGAGGTGAGAGAAAATTCTCTGAAAAACAAATATGTTAATTATTTACTCTTTGAGCCTCTTCTGATGAGAGTAAGATTCACACAATGATTCTCCCCCTCACTAAGTTCCCTCAGGTATGGTGTATTTTCTATGTCTCTTCCTGGGATGTAGTTTCCCTCTTTTTATCACTCCTTCCCCTTTTTCTGAACCGACCTCCTTCCCTTTACCACACCCCCCTTTTTTTCTTTTATATCAGTAAAATCAAATTATCCTTGAGTATTTTTTATATACCCACAACAAAGTTACAGTTCTCAAGGGTTCTGTGTACCTTTTTCTGTTTCTCTTCAGTCTTGTGGATGTAGATCAAATTTTTTGTTTAAGTCTGGTTTTTTTCTTAGAAACATATAGAATTCCTCTGTTTCATTGAATGACCATCTTCTTCCATGGAAAAAGATGCTAAACTTAGCTGGGTAGTTCATTCTTGGTTGCAGTCCTTGATCTTTTGCCTTTCGGAATATCAGGTTCCAGGCCCTTCTATCTTTTAATGTGGAGGCAGCCAGATCTTGGGTGACCCTTATTGTGGCACCTTGGTATTTAAATTGTTTTTTTCTAGCTGCTTGCAGGATTTTCTCCTTTGTGTGGTAATTCTGCAGCTTAGCCACAATATTCCGTGGTGTTCTTTTTTTAGGGTCTATTTCAGAAGGAGTTCGATGAATTCTTTCCACATCTACTTTCCCTTCTGTTTCTATTATCTCTGGACAGTTCTCTTTGATAATTTCCTGTAAAATAGAATCTAGGCTCTTTTTTTGGTCATAGTTTTCTGGAAGTCCAATAATCCACAGATTATCTCTCCTAGATCTATTTTCCAGGTCTATAGATTTTCCCAGTAAGTATTTGATGTTGTTCTCCAGCTTCTCATTTTTTTTGTTTTGTTTGACTGATTCTTGGGTTCTCTGTGAATCATTCATTTCTATTTGTTCCATCCTGACTTTTAAGGAGTTATTTTCTTCTTTCACAGTTTTTAGTTCTTTTTGTAAATGCCCAATTTCGTTTTTAAATGAATTATTTTGCTCTATTGAGTTTTTTTCCATTTCCCTAATTTTTTTTTTTGAGAATTATTTTCTTTTTCCAATTCAGAAATTCTATTTTCTTGAGACTTTTTTATCTTTTCCAATTCAGATATCCTACTTTCCTGTGTTTTTTTAACCTTTTCTAATTCACTAATTTTGTTTCCCTGCATCTCCTGTGAATTCTTTATTTTTTCCAACTCCAATTTCAGGACATTGTTATTCTCTATCATAACTTCCCTTTCCTTGCCCCATTTTTCTTAGATCTCCCTCAATTTCTTAAGAGCTTCTTCTAGGAGAGAGTTATGTGATGGGGGGCAGGAATCGTTCCCCTTTAGGTTGTTATCTGATTCTCTGCTGTCAACTTCCTCGGGGTTGGACACCCGCTCTTTCTCTGTATAGAAGGAATCTATGGTTTTTCTAGCTTTTTTGCTCATACTTAAAAAAAATCTTTTGGGGTCTGTCTCTGGGGTAGGAAATTATTTACTTCTTTACCAGCTTCCTCCCAGACGGGATGGATGCAGCGGCTCCTGAGCCTGAGCTAAGAGAGAGCTCTGGGAGAGAGTTCCCCACCCTCTCCCTGGGAGTGCCTCAGAGGTGATTAGCACTGCTGTGCTTCGAGGGCGTAGAATAGTGAAGACTGCAGGAAGCCCAGGCTATGTGTCCGGGTGGGGAGTGGGTGTCTGCAGCAGGTGACGTGAGAAGCCCCTGCGCTCAAACTGGAAGTGTCTGCCAGAAACCACGGTCCCTAGTTCAAAGGTTCCGCTTCTCTGGGACTTCCTGGAGCTGAGTTCCACTCCCTCCAGCTAAGCTAGGCCGTGTGTGTTGCCTTGGGCCGTATCCACCCACTTGTCAGTCTCTTAACTATTCTCAGGAGGTAGCTGAGGCCACACCCCCTGGTGCCTGAGTCACCCCCAGGATCGGGGAAAATCTAATCTGAGTTTTAAAATATTTTGGCTTTCTCTTCTGAACTGCTAAATAATTAGCAGAGAAGAGCTAACAGCCTGTGCCAGATTCCTTTACCTCAGTGGCTTCTCTGATCCCAGAGCCCCTCCCAGCGCAATGGGCGCAGTGTGCCCCTACCCCACCGTCTGTGCTGGTCTTTCTTATTCCTCCCCTGAGAACTGACCTTTCCTGTTGAAACTCCAGATTCTCTTCAGCTGGTAAGTCGTGCTTCCAGTCCTTGTGGTATCTATCAATCCTGAGCTAATTTTGAGACTTAATTTATCTAATTGGTTGTGAGGGAGTGAGGACGTTCACTGAGTCGTGTGTTTCCTCTCCGCCATCTTGGCTCCGCCCCGGTCTACAAGTGAATTTTTACAAATATTTAAAGAAGTATCCATTATGATCCTAAATAAAATATTTGGAAAATTAGGCAAAGAAGAATTCCTATGAAATTTTTATAACAAAAATTATGTATTTTAAACCTAAACTAAAAAGAAAAAATAAAAAATATTTCTCCTAATGAATATTAATGTGAGAATTTTAAATAAAATTCTATAAAATTACAGCAATACATCAAAAAGATCATATAGTATGACCAAGTGGAATTTATACTAAAAATGAAAGATTAGTATAATATTAGGGAAAATATAAGCATAATTTACCATATTAATAGCAAAACAAAAATCACATGATTATCTCAATAGATGAAGAAAAGCTTTTTGGCAAAATACAGCAGTCATTCAGATTAAACTACTGGAAAGCATAGGAATAAATGAAGGTTTCCTTAAAATAATAAGTATTATCTACTTAAAACAATTAGCAACAATGATTATCAACAATGGAGATAATCCAAAAGTTTTCCCAATAAGAAGAGTGAAATAAAGATGTCCATTATCTAGTATAATATTTTTCAGTATTATACTAGAAATGTTAACTATGCACTAATACAAGAAAAAGAAATTGAAGAAATGAAAGTAGACATTATGAAACAAAATTATACCTCTTTTTAGATGATATGATTGTATACTTAGAAAATCAACTTTAAAATAATTGAAACAATGAACAACTTTAACAAAATCACATGATATAAAATAAATCCACACAAATCATCACCTTTTCTATATATTACCAATAAAATCCAGCAGAAAGAGAAATAATTTTCAAAATACTTGAAGAAAGTATAGAACACTTGAGAATGTACCTGCCAAGACAGATTCAAGAACTATATGACCACAACTACAACATGCTTTCATATGAATAGACAGATGTAAGTAACTGGAAAAATATTAGTTAATATAGCCTGTCAATATAAAAAATGGCAATTCTACCTAAATGAATATTTATTCAATATGATGCCAATCAAACTATCAAAAATAATGTTATAGTACTGGAAAAAATAATAACAAAATTCATCAGGAAGAACAAAAGGATAAGGATCAGGGAATCAAGGAAAAAACTTTCAAAAGAAGATGGACCAGCAGTAGCAGATTTCAAACTGTATTACAAAATAATAATTATTAAAACATTTTGGTATTGGCTAAGAAATAAAGTGGTAGATTAATAGAATGGATTAGATATACAATATATAGTAGTAAATGACCATAGTAATATTATGTTTAATAGATACCCAGATCCAAACTTTGGGAACAAGAACTCACCATGCAGAAAAATTGCTGAAAAAAACTAAAAAGTAGTTTGGCAAAAACTAGGTGTAAACCAACATTTCATAGCATACAACAAGATAAGGTAAAAATGGGTATTACATGTTTTAGAAACAAAGGGTTATGGGATAAACAAATTAGGAAAGCATGGAAAATTGTACCTGTCAGATCTATGAGTCAGAGAAAAAATTATAACCAAACAAGAAATAGAGATGATAATAGTATGAAAAGTAAAATGGATAATTTTTGATTACATGAAATAAAGAAGATTTTACATAGATAAAACCAATGTAGCCAAGATAAGAAAAATAGGAAGCTGGGATGGAAAATTTTAAAAAGTTTCTCTGATAAAGGCCTCAACATTTCTCATATTCATAGAGAGCTTTGAATATCAAGAAATTCCTCAATTGATAGTCAAAGGATATGAACAGGAAGTTTTCATGTCAAGAAATCAAAACTATTGCTAGTCATGTGGTAAAAATGCTATAAAACATTATTGATCAGAAAAGTGCAAATTCAAAACAACATTGAGGTACCAACTCATACTTATCAGAGTAGGTAAAATAATAGAAAAGGAAAATGATAAAAGCTGAAGGAGATGTGGAGAAACTGGGGTGCTAATGCACTATTAGCAGAGTTGTGAACTGCTTTGGGGAACAATTTGGACTTGTGTACAAAGGGCTATTAAACAATGAATATCCTGTAACCAACAATATCACATCTAGGTATATATTTTAAACAGATTCAAAATACTAATAATAAGCAGAAACGATATAATATATATATATATATATTTATAATATTTAGCAACTCTTTTTGAAATGGCAAAGAATTAGAAATTGAAGGGATGCCCATCACTTGGAAAATGGCTCAATAATTTGTGGTATATGATTGTGATGGAATACAATTGTGCTATGAGATGATGAAAGGGACAATTTCAGGGGGAAAAAAAAAAACTAGGAAAACTTGTATGAACTGATGCAAAGCAAAGTGAGAAGAACCAAAACAACACTGTATGATGTAACAGCAGTATTGTAATGATGATCTCTTGTGAAAGACAACAACTCTGAACAATACAATGATCCAAAACAATTCTCTATTTGCAAAGTGTGAGTGCAGGTTGAAACATATTTTTTAATTATTTTAAATTTTCTTGCCTTTTTGTGTGTTTTTTTTCCACATGGCTAATATGGAAATATGTTTTGCATTAATTCACATGTATAATTTATATATATATATACACACACACATATATAAACATTCCCTCACCCTGTAAATGTCTTTTTTAACTAAGTTTGGATTTCTGTGCATTGGTTTTCTTAAGGTAAATCTTTTAGGAAACTACTATGGGGAAATGCAATAGTTTGTCCTAGAGTAGTAAGCAGTGCTCCCAACAAGACCAAGGTCAAGGTAGCCTGAAGGATAATAGTGGCATTAGATAATACTGGTAAATCTCCAGTGAAATAAACTGTCAATCTCTTTTGCTGGAACAGAACAAGAAAATAAGTTTTTGTAGGAAAGACAACCGAGATTCAAAAAGCTGTGTTAACTGATCATTTCTCAGTTTTACCTTTAGAACAATAAAGTGAAAATTCAAGAAAAAAGTCATCTAAATTTACTAGTTATGTGACCCTGGGCAAGTCATTTAACCCCAATTGATTTGAGAAATGAAGAAAAACGAAAGAAGGAAGGAAGGAAGGAAGGAAGGAAGGAAGGAAGGAAGGAAGGAAGGAAGGAAGGAAGGAAGGAAGGAAGGAAGGAAGGAAGGAAGGAAGGAAAGAAAGAAATAAGACACCTATACCACTTTAAAACAAATTGCTTTATGTCTCTTATGGGGAGAGCAGAATGAGTGGAAGCACCACCCCTGGAATCAGACATTATTTTAGCTTCTAGTTTATTTATTCATTTTCTTGTGTCTTCTGACATCTAGGCCTTTAAAAATATGCTTATAATATTAATATTAATGCATTCATGCATATCCTCTTTTGCCTTCATTTGTGGCCATGCAATCCATTTGTAAGCCCTCTCTCCCTTGTAGCTTACATTGTTAATGGAAATAAATGATGCTGTCACTTGAACATTAGACAGGCAAGTCCCTGAGCAGGATGGATAGCTGAAATCCCATCACACTTACCTTCTGTTTTCAACAAGGCTACCATTCGAAATCTAGTAATTACTCATTCAATTAATAATCTGTGCCTAGTAATGTGCCAGATGCAGTTTGTAGAGGTGGGAATTGACAATATTTGATAGAATCCCCAACTACAAAGAGCGTGCAGTTCAATTAAGGAACAAGACATATACATGAAGGAGCATACACTAGAAGGTAGATGGTATTAAAAAGGTTGGGTTATATTGATTGAAGCCTGTTATATAGATCGGCAGCATGACCTAATGGATGGACTCTCTATCCTTGAACTTAGAAGATCAAAGCTTTAGTAATACCTTTGACATATCCTGGCAGTGTTAACCTAAATAAGTCACTTAGCATCATGGTAACTATAGAAGCATTTAGCAGGCACTCAATGTTTCTTAATTAACTGAAGTTAACTTTCTTTTTTCTAATCAGCTCAAAGCCTACAGAGAGTGTTTTTTCTACATTGCTCATGAGAATTTTGTCACCTGGAAGTTAAATAAAGTAAAATAAGAGACCTTTTTCCATATCTTTATGATGTGTAGGAGAGGAGATGCAATACTCCTAAACAATTGTATTTTATGCTAAAGAGATCATATCTCAAGTACTGCATTCAGTCTTACACCTACATCTTAGAAGAAATAAATACATCTCATCAAGAGCAACTTGATGAAGAACTTAATACTGAGTCACATATGCAAGGCTACTATGTTCAGTACCTCATATTAAGTTAGTACCTTTCACACATCCTAGAGGATATTCAGGTTGTGTCCCCTCTTCCTCCCCAAGAAAAAAAATGCCCTTTAGCTTTCTCAATAAATTATGTGATATATTTTTGGTTTCAAAGTATGGATTATTTCATCATGCAACAATGTGAAATGGATAAATATTGTAGATAATAAATTTGTAGAAACATCTTCTTGATCTGATTTTTCTTGTGCAGCAAGATAACTATAAATATTATACATATATTGCACTTAACATATATTTTAACATATTTAACATGGATTGGATTACCTGCCATCTAGGGGAAAGGGTGGGAGGAAGAAGGGGAAATTTGAAACACAAGATTTTGCAAAGGTCAATGTTGGAAAATTACCCATGCATATGTTTTGTAAATAAAAAGCTTTAACAAATAAATAAATAAATTTATAGAAAAATGTGAAAAAATCCTACAAAACTTCACATATATCTCTATGGAAACATGGAGAAGGAATCTCAAGGGCAAAGAGGGTGAAGTTTTTTTGAAGCACTACTAACAACTGGAATTAAAGGTGGACTTCAAATGTACCCCACCAGTAGACAAGTAAATTTCTTAAATTAGGTTTAATTAATTTTAATTTATTTAGCTTTTAGGTAAATAAAAATAATATAATTTATTATATTGTTCTCAATAAATATGCACTATTGAGTAAAATTTTAAAAGAAATTTCCTGAATTCACACTTTATGAAATGTGCTATATATGCCCAGGTATAAAGGAGATAGGTTAAAGGAACTGAGAATATTTGGTCTGAAAAAAAGAAGACTTGATGGCATGATGGAGAGGCAAGGCCATAATAGTTTCATCCTGTTCAGTTTTCAGTTTTGTTTAATTTTTGTGTGTGAACTCTACATTTCCATTGTTGTTGTCATAAGATTGTTAGTTTTAAATTCCACTTACTTCCCTGTATCAGTTCATACAATTCTTCCCACAAAGAATACTTTAAAGAGCTTTTCACTTGGAAAAAAGAGAAGACAGACATTCTGTTTTGTTCAAGAGATGATATGAGCAGCCTTTTCTTGCGTAATGCATTATTTGACTGCTATTGCCACTTCACAGTGTGAGTGAGTTTGATTAAAATATTACTCTCTGACTACAAAAGCACAGCCAATCACTTTACCAAGTCCTTTATGGGATTGGGTGTACTTCTTGATTTTTATATGCTTTGAAGAAAACCTAAATTCAAGAGATCTTCCTATAGAAGACAGATTTGTACTATACTAAAGATATTGTGATCTCTTCTGTTGCTTGTTAAAAGTTTAAGAAGATGTTCTATTTGATTTAATTTTACTTTTGCTGGCTGTTGCATTTCTGAGGTCTTTGAGAAAACTCACTATGCAAATCCCTTGCTTAAATATGAGTTATGTCCAAGGTCATCACCAAGGTTGCAGTAAAAAGCTTCACTGGGCAGGTGTCCATTTTGAGATAACAGCCACCTGTGAAACTGTGTCCAAGGTTGCTGTGTCTGGAGCACAAAAAACTAATCATGAACTCAGTCACATGCATCCTGGCACTTTAGGACAAACAAAATCCCAAGGTTTAAATCAAAGCAAAAGATACTATTGTTTTTACATAAAATCAAACCTGGAAAAAGCAGAATAAAAGACTAGATTAGGCTGCTGCATCATCCACAAACCTCACATACATATTGAAATTTGTGCCAGCATGTCAAATTTTAGTATTTTAGCAAAGCCATAGGTTCAGAATAATACAAACTTTCTGCAATGAATACACAAGAAACCCTATATCATCTGAATTCCACTAAGAGAGAGACAGAGACAGTCTAAGAGCCAGAAATAGAAAGAGGGAGAGACACAGAGAGACAGAGAGACAGAGACAAAGAGAGAGACAGATGAGAGATAGAGAGAAACAGAGAAACAGACACAGAGAGACAGACGGAGAGAAAAAGAGAAGAGAGAGCTAGAGCAACAATGAGAGAGCTTCCAAATAGATTGGGGAGTGATAAAAACCTATAAAACAGGAGTGAAGCAATTTTTCAGCTTAAGATAATTTGGAAAGACTTCAAGAAGGTGTGTCTCACTCTGAAGTACTACTATACACCTCTCAGATTGGCTAAGATGACAGGAAAAGATAATGATGAATGTTGGAGGGGATGTGGGAAAACTGGGACACTAATGTATTGTTGGTGGAATTGTGAACTGATCCAACTATTCTGAAAAGCAATTAGGAACTATGCCCAAAGGGCTATAAAACTGTGCATACTCTTTGATCCAGCAGTGTTTCTATTGGGCCTGTATTCCAAAGAGATATTAAAGAAGGGAAAGGCGCCCACATTGTGGCAGCCCTTTTTGTAGTGGCAAGAAACTGGAAATTGAGTGGATGCCCATCAACTGGGGAAAATGGCTGAATAAACTATGGCATATGAATGTTATGGAATATTATTGTTCTATAAGGAACAATCATCAGGATGATTTTATTTTATTTTTTTTTTAACCATTGACAAATATTTATTGAGCTTTTATATGATAGGATGATTTTAGAGAGGCTTAGAGAGACTTACACGAACTGATGCTAAGTAAAGTGAGCAGAACCATCAGGTCATTGTGTAGAGAAAAAGCAAGATTTTAAATTGATCAATTCTGATGAATGTGGTTCTTCTCAACAATGAGGTGATTCAGGCCAGTTCCATGATCTTGTGATTAATAGAGTCATCTACACCCAAAGAGAGGACTTTGGGAATTAAGTGAGGATTACAACATAGCATTCTCACTCTTTTTGTTGTTTGCTTGAATTTTATTTTTCTTTCTCATTTTTTCCTTTTTGATCTATTTTTTTCTTGTGCAGCAAGATAATTATGTAAATATAAATGCCTATATTGGATTCATATTTTAACATATTTAACATATAATGGATTACTTGCCATCTAGGGGAGGAGGTGGTGGAAACAGAGGGAAATATTAGAAAACAAGGTTTTGCAAGGATTTATGTCAAAAAGTTATCCTTGCATATGTTTTGAAAATAAAAAGCTTCAATAAAAAAGAGAAAGGTCTGTCTCACTGAGTAAAAGCAGAGTGCAATCCAGCACAAATAGTGTTCATGCAAGCTAGCAGGAGGCTCAGGCCCCACAAAGATCAGCAACTGAGGCCACGTAGTCATGACTTAGAAAACAGTGCAGGAAAGCTGTGAGGCATCTAGCCCAGCCCAGAAGGTAAACTGCCAGTCCCAAAAACCTCAGCAACTTGTATAGGGCACCCCAGCACAGTGGGCAAATTGCCAGCAACTCAGGCCTTGGTACAGAAAGCCAATAATCAGATCCCTAATTCCTAGCACAAGAACTTTGATACAGTGGCCCCTGTGCCCAAAGAGGATTAAAAGTTATAAAACAGGCTAATAATAAGAGGGGGGGAAAAAGAGAAAGAAATATTTTTAAAAATAATTTTATAACATTTTTTGAGAGTACATATGCATAGGTAATTTTTTACAACATTATCCCTTGTACTCCCTTCTGTTCTGAATTCTTCCCCTCCTTCCCTCCACCCCCTCGCCTAGATGGCAGGCATTCCCATAGATATTAAATATCTTATAGTATATCTTAGGTACAATATATATGTGCAGAACCGAATTTTGTTGTTGTTGTTGCAAATGAAGAATTGGATTCAGAAGGTAAAAATAATTTGAGGAGAAAAACAAAAAATCTCACAGTTTACACTCATTTCCCAGGATTCCTTTTCTGGGTGTAGCTGATTCTGTCCATCATTGATCAATTGGAATTGGATTAGCTCTTCTCTATGTTGAAGATATCCACGTCCATCAGAATACATCCTCGTACAGTATCATTGTTGAAGTGTATAATGATCCCCTAGTTCTGCCCTTTTCACTCAGCATCAGTTGATGTAAGTCTCTCCAAGCCTCTCTGTATTCCTCCTGTTGGTCATTTCTTACAGAACAATAATATTCCATAACGTTCATATAACATAACTTACACAACCATTCTCCAATTGGTGGACCTCCATTCATTTTCCAGCTTCTAGCCACTATGAAAAGGGCTGCCACAAACATTTTGGCACATACAGGTCCCTTTCCCTTCTGTAGTATTTCCTTGGGATATAAGCCCAGTAGTAGTATGGCTGGGTCAAAGGGTATGCACATTTTGATAACTTTTTGGGCATAATTCCAGGTTGCTCTCCAGAATGGTTGGATTCTTTCACAACTCCACAAACAATGCATCAGTGTCCCAGTTTTCCCACAGCCCCTCCAACATTCATTGTTATTTGTTCCTGTCATCTTAGCCAATCTGACAGGTGTGTAGTGGTATCTCAGAGTTGTCTTAATTTGCATTTCTCTGATTGATAGTGATTTGGAACACTCTTTCATATGGGTGGAAATAGTTTTAATTTCATCATTTGAAAATTGTCTGTTCATATCCTTTGACCATTTATCAGTTGGAGAATGGCTTGATGGCTTATAAATTAAAGTCAATTCTCTGTATATTTTGGAGATGAGGCCTTCATCAGAACCTTTAACTGTAAAGATGTTTTCCCAATTTGTTACTTCCCTTCTAATCTTGTTTGCATAAGTTTTGTTTGTACAAAAGCTTTTTAATTTGATGTAATCAAAATGTTCTATTTTGTGATCAATAATGGTCTCTAGTTCTCCTTTCATCACAAATTCCTTCCTCCTCCACAAGTCCGAGAGGTAAACCATCCCATGTTCCTCTAATTTATTTATGATTTCATTCTTTATGCCTAAATCTTGGACCCATTTTGATCTTATCTTAGTATGTGGTGTTAAGTGTGGGTCCCTGCCTAGTTTCTGCCATACTAATTTCCAGTTTTCCCAGCGTTTTTGTCAAATAATGAATTCTTATCCCAAAAGTTGGGATCTTTGAGTTTGTCAAACACTAGATTGCTATTTTTATTCACTATCTTGCCCTGTGAACCTAACCTATGCCACTGATCAACTAGTCTATTTCTTAGTCAATACCAAATGGTTTTGGTGACTGCTGCTTTATAACATAGTTCTAGATCAGGTACAGCTACGCCACCTTCATTTGTTTTTTTTGTTTTTTGTTTTTTTTCATTACTTCCCTTGAAATTCTCGACCTTTTCTTCTTCCATATGAATTTTGTTATGATTTTTATAGGTCACTAAAATAGATTCTTGGGAGTCTGATTGGTATAGCACTAAATAAATAGATTAGTTTGGGGAGTATTGTCATCTTTATTATATTCGCTCGGCCTATCCAAGAGCACTTAATGTTTTTCCAATTATTTAAATCTGACTTTATTTTTGTGGCAAGTGTTTTGTAATTTTGCTCATATAATTCCTGACTTTCCTTTGGTAGATATATTCCCAAATATTTTATACTATCGACCATTATTTTGAATAGAATTTCTCTTTGTATCTCTTGCTGTTGAATTTTGTTGGTAATGTATAAAAATGCTGAGGATTTAGGTGGATTTATTTTGTATCCTGCAACTTTGCTAAAGTTCTGAATTATTTCTAATAGCTTTTTAGCAGAGTCTTTGGGATTCTCTAAGTATACCATCATGTCATCTGCAAAGAGTGATAGTTTGATTTCCTCATTACCTACTCTAATTCCTTGAATCTCTTTCTTGGCCCTTATTGCTGAGGCTAGCGTTTCTAGTACAATATTGAATAGTAATGGTCATAGTGGGCAACCTTGTTTCACTCTCTTACTGGAAAAGGTTCCAGTTTATTGCCATTACATATGACAGTTTTAAATATATGCTCCTTATTATTTTAAGGAATAGTCCATTTATTCCTATACACTCAAGTGTTTTTAGTAGGAATGGATGTTGGATTTTAGCAAATGCTTTTCTTCATCTATTGAGATGATCATATGTTTTTTGTTAATTTGGTTATTGATATAGTCAATTATGCTAATAGTTTTCCTAATATTGAACTAGCCCTGCATTCCTGGTATAAATCCCACTTGGTCATAGTGTATTATCCTGTGGATGATTTTCTGTAGTCTTTTTGCTAATATTTTATTTAAGATTTTAGCATCAATATTCATTAGGGATATTGGTCTATAATTTTCTTTCTGTGTTTTCAGCCTACCTGGTTTAGGTATCAGTACGATGTCTGTGTCATAAAAGGAATTTGGTAGGACTCCTTCTATTCCTATTTTTTCAAATAGTTTATATAGCATTGGAGTTAGTTGTTCTTTAAATGTTTGGTAGAATTCACATGTAAATCTATCTGGTCCTGGGGATTTTTTCTTAGGGAGTTGGCTAATAGCTTGTTCTATTTCTTTTTCTGAAATGGGACTATTTAGACTACTTACTTCTTCTGTTAATCTGGGCAAGCTATATTTTTGAAGGTATTCTTCCATTTCATTTAAGGTATAGAATTTATTGGTCTACACAGAAAAGAATATTGACCATAGAATGCTTCTATGGTCACAAGGACGATCAAAACATAAATTCAGAAGAGAACAACAATGTCAAAATGCCTACAGGTAAAGCCTCAAAGGAGAATATTAATTGATCTAAAGCACAAAAAGTCTTCTTGCAAAAGCTCTAAATGAATTGTAGAAGTCAATAAGAGAAGATAGAATTTAAAATGAGGAAAGAAATGATAGGTAGGCAAATTCACTGAAACAAACAATTTTTAAAAATATGTATGTATGCGCATACACACACACACACACACACACACACACATATATATATATATATATATATATATTATTTCCCTCATAATCTGAAGAAATGGAAACAAACAATGCATTAGGGATGAGATAATTTCTATTTAACCTCTAAATCTTGTTACTGACAAGATTTGTGTCTTTAGGCAAGTTATTTGACCTCTTGGAACCTTGGTTTCCTTATCTGTAACATAAATGGATTTAGACTAGGTGATTCTAAATGTATATGTGTGTGTATGTATGTATGTATGTATGTGTGTGTAAATATGTGTGTATACATATATGTATCCCCCAAAAGTAAGAGTTTTAGCTTCTGCTTGTCAAGAAGATTATAAAGCATATTTGCTAAATAACTTAATTGTCCTATTGAAATGAATCTCTTTGTTTCATTTCTTGTCTGCTTATGTACTTATTTATTCCATAATTTTTTCTTTTCACATTTAATAGGGAATTGGAAAAGGCTGACTAAAAACTGTGGGAGAACTGAAAAAAAATGGTAGAAACTCCTGAATCAGATGATCTCTAAAATCCCTAATGGCTTTAAAGCCTGTGATACTATGAACTTATGTTGTGAGAAGTTGCAAAACAGTGCTGTGTAGGAGTTAAAATGCAGGACTGTATGGAAAAGAGAAAATCTTGGGCGTCATTCATTTCATATAACCTCTAATCTGTCCATTTCCTCAAAAGAAACCCACTTCATAATCATGGCAAATATTAATCTGACTTTTGCTTGAAAACTTCCAAAGATGGGGGTTTACTTCATCTTGAAGTATTTTCTATTTCTATTTTTATTGTCTATTTCTAAATTTTGTCAATTTTTTTTCTTATATCAAACCCAAATATGTCTTTTTGAAAGTTCTATCAAACAGATTGTCTTTGGTCAATCAGAACACATTCAGGTCCTTTTTAACATGCAGATTTTCAAAATATGAAGACAATTATTATGTTTCACCCTGTCTTCACTTCTGCATGTTAAGTAACTCCAGTTCTTTTGATTGATGCTCATATGGTATAAATTCCACCATTCCTTCTTTTGTAAACATTTTGGAGACTGTAGGAAGACTACAGAAATCTAAGCATTTGAAAAATAGTCTGAGAGTTGGGATAGTAGAGTTGAAGTAAGAGATAAGCTTCATGTGTGACTATTGCAAAGAAAAGGTGAAAGATATAATCAAATATGAACTTGGATATGAACAAAACAATGACCAAATAAAATAATGAAATCTGTTAATACCATGTAAGCAATTAATAAATACCAGATGAGCAATTAAGACCTAGGAGGAACTAAAAAACAAAGATCAAAGCAAAGTAAAGGGGCAGAAGATCAGCAATTAAAAAATCAGAAAAACTACAGAATCAAAGAGTAGGACAAGACATAGGGGATCAAGAATTCAGGGAAGTGGTCTAAATTCTGGACACATTCACATTCTGGCAACTGTAAAGGTATCAGCTTTAAAATGGAGGTTCCAATAGATCTGTTTCTTGTGTGTGTGTGTGTGTGTGTGTGTGTGTGTGTGATTTAGAGTATGGCCAACTTAGATTCTTAGTCTTCCTAGCCCTTTTAAAATAGTATTTTAGTTCAATGCAATTTTCCCTTTGGTTGATACCAGGCACATACTTAATACCTTTCCAGAAATTATATGATAGAGATGGTCTTTGAGACCCTGGTGTTGCCTTCATAACATGATGAGGCATAAAAAAAAATTCAATAGAGAATAACTATGGAATGTATGACTGAAATTGTTAATCCTCAAAGAGTATTGGATCTAGGAAAAGTACAGTGTTGAAAATATTGCTGTTATATCCTGCACTACTTTGGGAGTGCCTCCTTAAAAAAAATCCTCCCTTCCATTTAGACTTGTGGCTCATGGATCCTGACTAGTCTTCACGCTACCTTCCACATTCTTTGGCTCAAGCAGAAAATTATTTAGCACAGGGCAGGAGACTAAAGATTTGCCTTGTTGAATAAAAGACTATCTTTGCAGCTTTGTAGTGCATCCCAGATTTAACAGCACCAGTAGCTTCCCTTGACTAATTTATGGTCTGGCTTTCTTTTTCCATCACCTGATCTGAAAAAGATGATTTTTCCCCTTTGCTGAATTTATGTATATTTCATTCCATAGGCTGTACATTTGGGCTAATTGTATACTTCTGGCATTACCTCTGACTATGAATTACATGAATACATAAATATGCATTTTTAAAAATGGAAGTAATGGAAAGAGCAAGCATTTGGTCTAGTGCTAATTTCACAATTGACTTAACTACTAAAATTTTTGGCTTAAGAAAGAAATGTAATCACTGTCACATAAGCACAAAGTAACAACTATAATATTTACAGAGAGGAACTTTTGTCCTTGTGATTCACTCAAACAACACTGGTGATCATGCTTTGTCTCAAAGTGCTGGAATTCTTCCCTAGTTCCAAGTGACATGTTTTGTTTGAGAGCACTCTCCAGGACCCTGGCCTATTGACAGATTTTTCTTCTTTTTTAAGCTACATTTTGCCTTTAAGCTTGCTCTGCCTTTTTCATTGCCTTCAAGTATGCTTTCTTCTTGGGTGGTTTCAGCCCTCTATTGTAGCCCAGGTGAAAGCTGAAACAGGAACCTTGCTTAAATTGGAACAAATACTCATTGTTAAGGATGGTGTTCATTAGGAAAGCAGTCTCTTTAATTAGTGAAGTCATGCTTAATTTCAGGTTCTGATGAAATTGGGATCTCTCAAAAAGAGTCTATTTTTTTAAAGCTCAGAGTATGCTCAGTGGAACATCTTAGCAGCACAGGAGGATACTTTGTTTTCATATGGGGAGACATTGAAGCAGCTGAATATTTTAGCAAACCCTTAAGGGGAAAAATAAAAACAACAACAAAATGTGATCCTGCTTTAGAGCCAGTGAATATATTGCAGCTGCCAAGAGCAAGGAACTAGGGATAATGTGTAGCTCATTACAAGATGATGTCTACTGACTTTTACTCTTTGGTAAAAAGGTCAGTATTTTATAGCAATTTTATATTTAGCCTCCTCAAGTATTGGGAACCAGAGAGGTGGTTCTTAGCAGCCAAAGTTAATGTCTTTTCTCCCTGATGATGAGCCCTCTATGCTTCTTTGCTCTTCCTTGATAGCTCCTTCTCTCTAGGTTTTTGTGACTCTGCTGACTCCTTCTTTTACCTGTTTGGTTGATCCCATTTCAGCTTCTTTGCAAGATGTTCATCCTTGTCATTCCTAGTAATACTAGTTGTCTAACAAGACTCGATCTTGATCCTCTTCTCTTTTTGTCTGTTCTATACTATTTCAATTGGTGATCTCTTCAACTATGTACCATGGCACATTTAGTAAGCGTTTAATAATAAGCATTTAATAGTGCTATAACTTCCTTTATGGCAAGGATTTTGCAAGCTGACTCTTTTGGACCAAAGAGGACTCATTGAGGTATGTTCACAGTTTATATACCCTTGAAAAGGGAGGTGCATCTGAATGTTGAAATCAACTCTGGTTAATAAGTAATGAGAGAATGAATATTATGAGAAGTGAGCTTATTCTAATGAGAATTTTGAGGTTTGTGACACAGTGTGTGACACCATGACCTAATTATGATCAAAGAGATTTATCATTATCCATATCACTTGTCTGACAAAAGGGAGAATCCACATTTTCCCACATCTGTTGGAGTAAGCACAATAAGCAAGAAATAAAGCTATTTACCTAAACTTAGAATTTCTTTACTGTCCTTGATTATATCTTAGCTTTCCTGGCTGGATAAGTCTTCGCCCAAGATTTTTAACATTGGTTCAATATTCTCTCTCACATTAATTTCTCATCCAAAAAATTAAAAGGGGGAAAATATCAGATATAATGCAATAATTATCAGTATATGAAAAAATAATCATTTCCCAAAGCTGACTAAATGACAACTAGATATTTCATTGATATACTAAACTCAATATTTTTAAACCGAACTCATATTTTCCCTCCAAATTCATTCTTCTTCTAAGTTTTCCCCTGTTTCTATGTAAATCACATCATCTTCCTAAGCTCTGAGGCTTACAACCTCAAAGTTTTCCTCAAACTCCTATCTCTTCTTAACTCAATAGATATAATTATCATATTGGTCATTTTTGTCTTCATTATACTTCTTGCATCTGACCTTTTGTTAATTTTATATGATCTATATCTTAATTGAGGTTCTTATAACTTCTTACTTAAACTATTAAAATAGCCTAGTAGCTAATTGTTTGTGTGACAATGTACATTCAAATCAATTAACCTCTCTGAGTCTCCATTTCTTAATATATGAAATAGGAAAAACAATATAAATATGTCATCACATAGCTTATTGTATGAAAAGTGTCTCTAGCTATAAAATACAAAATATATTATTTAGATCATACAGATACTGTTTTTAGAAAATTGATGCTGTTGAATATGATAGTATGTGACAAATTACTTTTATTCCATGAATAAGTTTCATTGAACATTAATTAAACTTTCCAATGTCAAAGAACAACCTCATTTTAACAAGATCTTGCTCTCCAGTAGGATTTGTTGAGGAAATGAATTACAGTACCCACCAGTAATGTTTCCCTCAGATATCTCTGCTTCTACATTGTTTTTTAAGAAAAAAAGTTAGGCAAACTTCTATTCTACTTATGTTCTTGGATATATTTCCATTTGGTTGTGCATATGTACACACACACACACACACACACACACACACACACACTCAATTACACATCAATTGCTTGGTTTTAATATTTTGAAATGTCCTTTTCTATATTACAGTAGATACAGAAATTCTGCAATAGGGATATCTGCTTCTTTGCTCTTGTTCATTCTATTCTATCCTATAGAGTTCTTTCCATCTACACAGAATATGAGTTAGAAAGAACCTGACATCCAGTCTATCAAATAATTGAACAGGAGTCTTTGCTAAGTCTCTAGAAATGTTAATAAAGCTTCTCCTTGAAGACATTCAGTGTGGAGGAACTAATTGTCTCTAAGGAAATATGTTTCACTTTTGTTTATCTCTATCTGTCATGATATATTTCCTTATATCAAGCCAAAAGCTGCTTCTTTGAAACATCTATACATTGCTCTAGCTATGCCCTCTGAAGCCAGGACAAAGAACTTCAAACTTTATTTCATATGACAGCTCTTTCTTTGCTTGAAGACAGCTTAACTCTATTTCTTCTTCATTTTTTTTGCTACAATAAATATTTTCATTCCTTCAACTGAATAACATTAGGCTTATTCTCCAGTTTTTATTTTTGTTTTTTTGTTTTTTGCCACTTTGATTCTCCTTTTTCCTAAGTATGGCAAGTTATCTTATATATGAATTGGACACATTATTTCAGGTGTGGCCTAAGGCAAAGTATCATGGAATTATTGTCTTCTTCAATTTGGACACGATGCTCTCACTAATTTAGCTAAGGATAGAAATATATAAATATATTTTAAATTTTCAACTGTTATGCCACACTGTTGATTCATTCAGAACTTGCAGCACATTAAAACCCAAGTAGTTTATAGTAATTTAGTATAAATATAATTTATACCTTATAATATAGCAATACATTTTATAGTAATTGTTCAAAATGTTGTCTCCCTTTTATTCTTGAGAAATTATTTTTAAACAAGGTAGAGAAATCTACTTTTATTTCCATTACATTTCATTTTACTTTATATGGCTCTTCATTTTAGTATGCTGAAATCTTTTTTGGATAGGGACACTATGATCCAATGTCTTAGATTTCCTTTTCAGTCTTGTGTCCTCCAAAAATTTTATAACTATGTCAAATATGTTTTCAACCAAGTTATTAATAATAAAGTTGAAGCACAGACAGCCAAGAAAGACATAGTTCCACAAGCACTCTTCCAATCAATCCATTAATGAGTACTCTGGTTTTTCATATAGCTCTGAATGTGCCTAACTATATAATTGTTGAACCTATATCTCTTGATCTTTTCTATAAAAACAGCATGAAACACTGTGAAGTCCAATTGTTTTTAACAAAACATGGGCAAATTATATTTACAATATTTCCTTGATTTACTTATCCTGTCACTCTATCAAGAAAGGAAATAAAATTAATCAACCTTGAGCTGGTCTGGATGGCATCAGGTTGGCTTTTAGTAACTACTGCTTTTCTTTCTAAGAACTTATAAATAATACTGTAAATAATGTTTCTAAAAAAGTAGATGCACATTGAATATGGTATGGCTAAACAAATTGTATTATATAAATCAATGAAATATTGTGTTATAAAATTATGAATATGAAAAACTCAAAGTTCAAGAAAAAAATGAAAAAAGAAGATCTATTCAAAATCAAGACCAGAATAGGCTGGAGTACAATTTACACTCCCAGGAAAGTCATCACTGGGAGCAGAGATTTTGATCAACAAAAGAAGTTCTACATACCTATTTCTGATAAGAACATTGACAGAAATGTCACATAGTATCATAACACTCTCTACATTTTCTTTTTAAAGGCAAAAAGCTTACTATTAGCAAACCATTTACCTTTATTT
Organism: Sminthopsis crassicaudata; assembly: GCF_048593235.1. Taxonomy (NCBI): domain Eukaryota; kingdom Metazoa; phylum Chordata; class Mammalia; order Dasyuromorphia; family Dasyuridae; genus Sminthopsis; species Sminthopsis crassicaudata. The sequence goes on from NC_133619.1 coordinate 505,730,464, forward strand.
TATTTTTAATCCCTAAACTTTTCATCTTTAAAAATCCCAAACTATTTAAGTATCAGAATAGCCCCTATTCTTCCTTCTAATATTTCCATTGAATTTATAGGTTTAAGTACCTTTTTTCCCCACTGAGTAGTATATTTTACAATTGTAAAAATAATTTTCAAAATTCACTTTTATAAGGCTTTGAGCTACAAATTTTTCTAATACTTCTTTCTCCTTTCCCCTCCACATGAGGACAAAAAATCTGATATAGGTTGTATGTTAACAATCATTTTAAACACATTTCAGTATTAGTCATGTTATGAAAAAAGAATAAGGACAAAAAGGAAACACCGTGAAAAAGAAAATAAAAACAAAAAATGTAAAATAATAAGCTTTGGTGTCCATTCAGTTCTTTCTCTGGACATAGATAGCATTTTCTATCATAAGTCTCTTGGAATTGTCTTGGATGTGCCGTAATTGATCATCACATAATGTTGCTGTCATTTTATATAAGGTTCTCCTAGTTCTACTCATTTCACTTAGCATCAGTTTATGTTTTTATGAAATATGGGTGTTCATAGTTTTTATAAAACAATAATATTATATTACATTCAAATATAGCCATTCTCCAATTTGATGAGTAACCTGAATTTTTAAATTCTTTGTTACCACAAAATAATTCTTAAATTATCTCTCCTGGATCTATTTTCCAGCTCAGTTGTTTTTTCAATGAGGTATTCCATTCTTAACATTTTGTTTTTCACAGACACACACACACACACATACACACACAAGAGTGGAGAGGAATGGAAATCTGGAAAAAAAAAAAAAAACGAGTCTGAATGCATATTGAAACCTATCATTTTCACTTTTTTGTTTGTTTTCTTTCTCATGATTTTCCCTTTTGTTCTGAATCTTGTTTTACAACACAACTGGTGTGGAAATATGTTTCATATAATTGTACATATAAATCTATACCACATTGTTTGCTATCTTGAGGAGGAAAAGACAAATACATGGAAATAAAAATTTAATATTAAAAACTATCTTTACATGTACTTGGGAAAAAATAAAATACTTTTACATGAGGGAAAAGCTGATTTATAGTCAACAATATTCAGAAGTCTCCAATAGAAGGAGGAAAAAAAAGGCTGTGGATACTTTGGCTTCAGGCCCAAGACATCACTATTTTCCCATGAAAATGAGAACACCACTAAGGTTAAGAATTTGGATTAAAATATGGATCTAGAAGGCGTCCTTAGAGGTCATCTCTTCTAATCTTTTCCTTCAGATGAAAAGAATGAGACCTAGAGATAGCAGATTACTTGCCAAAAACATTCACATAAATCTAACACTTTTCTCACTAAAACATGACACATAGCAGATCTTACCATACTTGTCTAAGGATATATTTTAAAAAAGGTCAATGAAATGGAAGAAATAAGGGAAGGAAAGGCAGAGAGACAGAAAGAATGAGCCAGAGAGTATGTGTGAGCTTGCATGTGCATGTGGGCTCATGTAAGAGAGAGTCAGAGACAGACAAAAAGAGAGACAGAGAGACAGAGAGAGAGAGAGAGAAAGATATGAGAGAAAGAGAGAGAGAGAGAGAGAGAGAGAGAGAGAGAGAGAGAGAGAGAGAGAGAGAGACAGAGACAGAGAGAGAGAAGAGAAAGAGAAGAATCTTTTGTATTTTTATAATATTATAGAATAAACTTTTAAATTATCTGCTCAGACTTGGAATCCAGAAGACCTACTCCTAATACAGAGGTTTTTCCTTTTTTTTTTTTTTTTTTTTTTTTTAATTACCAATCCTTTTGGTAGTTCATTGAAATCTATGGACATCTGTAGAATAAAGTTTTTAATATAATTAGAATTAGGAAACAATTATGTTGAATTATGATTATTTTTTAATTTAATTTCTCATGATCCTTAGGCAAAAATGTTTGTCTGGTTGTTGATCTTTTGTACACTCTAAACTCTCCTCTGGAATCTTTTTAGGCACAGTATAGATCAATGTTCAATTAATGGACATTTCCCCTGGGAGAAGGATCAGGTAAAGCAAATAATCTTGAGAAATGGTCTTCTGGGGATGATAACTTAACTAGAATGCTCCACCCTTATCCTTCTGGCATAAAAAGGCACAAGTCCAACATCAGGGTTATGAAAGGGCTACTTGAAATCTGTTCTTCTAGTCTCTGCAGAACTGTCCAAGAAAAAACAGAGAAAACACTCTCTGTGGATATCTGATGATCAGCCACTGAAAGCTTTGTGCAAATAGCAGGTAGAAGCCTAGAATCTAAAATACACAGGATGATAAATAATCAAACACCACCTGCATTAGTGATGTTTTCAAATGTTTGGGACCAGACCTGATTTGGAAATTAGAATCCTATTAATTACTGGGAAGATGTCAGTTTCATTTCTAATTGTTAAACAACTTGGGTTGCCTAAGGAAAATGTCTTAGAACATTATCACTTCTAACAAAATGCCCATGGGAAAATTGAAAATGGACTCCACAATAAGGGGATCTTGTCTACATACCTCTTCCTCAAATGAATTCAAAAAAAGAGTGAATCTGCTTCCCCACTTCCCACCCAAAAAATCCATATGCTTTGGATAATTCTAAAGGTAAATAAATGATTTTTGGCAGATATTCAGTTGCTGATTTTAAGAACCATCTTCTAGCAGTCCAGAACATGCAAAAAAGTATTATTATGCATGGCTAATTGCTAAAAGAATTTAGGTTTTGAAAATTGATCTTTTCTTCCCAGAATGGAAAACAGAGATGGGGGAGATTTTCAAAACCATTCCAAACTATTTTTATTCACTCTGACCAAAAAAAAAAAAAAAAAGAAAAAAAAAAGAAAAGAAAAAAGCTCTTTCACTTTCAATCAAATTAAAAATAAAAATCTCTTGAGGATGAGGACTAATATATCAAGTTTCTGTTTGAAATGCATGTTTGTTTGTTTTTTTACTTTTAAATATAGTGTCACAAACATGATGCCATTGTAATCTAAATTGAATTCCAGTTGCACTGCCAAATACATGTTTTTTCTGTCATGCAAATAGCATCTCTTTAAAAACATGTATTTATAACTTACTCTAAAGCAGTTGTTTAAAAAAAAAAACTAGGTTGCTTTTTGGTTCCCTGATTCATGTAACTGGTTTAAATTCATGAAGATTACAAAGTTATTTATAAATGTGAACTTAGTTGGACCAAAGGTCTATTGGGATTCTCAATTGGTACTTATACAACCAAGAGGGTGATTTGCCAAGCTAATTTACCCATGGGAGAAATGGAACAATAATAATGGGAAATTGGTCTTGACTAATCAAATGTGATTTACTTGTTCTCCAAAGATTTTCCCGTGTTCAGAAGTGTGAGAATAATTGTACAGAAAGAAGGACAAAGAAAGTACAGAGTGAACTTCAAAGCAAGGCGGGCAAGAGGGGAGGGGGTGCAGAGAGAGGAGGAGACACACAAACACTGTTCCTTATTAACTGAAATCTGTGCATACAATACTTCCCACACACTTTTCTCAAATTATACCCCCAAAGTCTATGGAAGTTATTCATAATTGCCTTGGAAAATTCCATGGGGACTCTCAAGTTAGATAATACCAGTAATCACATGGCTTGGAATCATTTTTAATGGTTTAACTTTCAGGTAAAATGAGAAATATCATATCCTAAATGAGGGCAACCCATCCATCAATACTTGGGTTAGTTACTGGTCCATTCTTAAAACATTGTTTATCAGGATATGACATTAACTGCCCTGACAACACTTAGAATATATTTAGAAAATCCTGATTAGTGTATGTAATATCAGCTTGTAAGCTGAAAATTGAATACATGGTATTCATATGCATTCAACCAGACATTGAATTAAGCAGCACAATGAAAATGATGAAATTTATAATTAGATCTGTTACCTAGAAAAATGTCAATCAAATATTTAGGAAAGAGCTTACAAGTCTGTAAGGCTAATATTGCTCTAACTTGTCTTTTTGAAAATTTATGAATATGCACAAATGCCATTTAACTGGCCTAATTTCTTTTTTTTTCTTTGTAATTTTTATTTATTCATTTTTATTGTAGTAAGTTTATTTATTTTTCATACACATTGCTTTATGAATCCTGTTGGGAGAGAAAAATCAGAGCAAAAAGGAAAACCCATAGGAGAGATTAAAAAAAAAAAAAAACAGGAAAAAGTTGTGATCATTGTATATGTTGATTAACATTCAGTCTCCATACTTTTTTCATGAATGGAGATGGCATTGTCTGTCCAAAATGTATTGGGGGGTAGCTAATGGCCCAGTGGATAGAGCACCAGCCCTGAAGTCAGGAGGACCTGAGTTCAAATTTGTCCTCAGACACTTAACACTTCCTAGCTGTGTGGTTCTGGGCAAGTTACTTAGTTGCCTCAGGAAAAAAAAAAAAAAAGTTTATTGGGATTGCTTTGGATCCCTGATCCACTGAGAAGAACCAAGCCTTTCTTAGTTCATCATTGCACTTTCTTGGTATTCCTAGTTCTGCTTGTTTTGCTCAGCATTAGTTCATGTAAATCTTTCCATGCCTTTCTATAGTGTATAGTTATAGCTTGTTCATCATTTTGTATAGAACAATAATACTCCATTACTTTCATGTACCACAACTTATTCACCCATTTTCCAATCTACTCATTTTCCTATTCTTTACTACCACAAAAAGATCTGCTACAAACATTTTTGTACATGTCAGTCCCTTTCCCTCCTTTATGATTTCCTTGGGATACAGAACCAGTAATGGTACTTCTGGCTCAAAGGGTAAGAACAGTTTTACATCCTTTTGGGCACAGTTCCAGATTTCTCTCCAGAATGGTTGGATCATTTCACAACTTTACCAGCAATGCATCAGTGTCCCAATTTTTCCACAACCTCTCTGACATTATCTTTTCTTATCAACTTAGCCAATCTGAAAGGTGTGAGACAGTACCCCAAAGTCATTTCTCTAATCAATAGTGATTTAGAACAGTTTTTCATATAAGTAAAAATGGCTTTAATTTCATCATCTGAAAATTGTCTTTTCATATCCTCTGATCATTTATTATCTGGGGAATGATTTGTATTCTTATAAATTTGACACAGTTCTCTATATATTTTAGAAATGAGACCTTTTTCAGAAATACTAGCTGTAAAGATTTTTTCCCAGATTTGTTCTTCTCTTTTAATCTGGTTCCTTTGATTTTGTTTGTGCAAAAACTTTTTAATTTAATGTAATCAAAGTTGTCCATTTTGCATTTCATAATGTTTTCTAGCTCTTCTTTGGTCATAAATTCCTCCCTTCTCCAAAGATCTATAGGTAAATTATCCCTTGTTATCCTACTAGCTTATAACATCAGCCTTTATGCCCAAATCATGTATCCATTTTGACCTTATTTTAGTATGGTGTGTGAGATATAGGGCTATGCCGAGTTTCTAACATAGTATTTTCCAGTTTTCTCAGCAATTTTGTCAAATAGTGAATTTTATTCCAGAAGTTGGAGTTTGAGGGTTTATCAAATACTAGATTGCTTTAAACCTTGATTTTCCCCTTCTTAAAGGCTCTTGCTGATGTGTCTGACTTAGCTTTTGTTTGTTTGCTCTTTAGTTTTGATATGGGTAACCTAAATGCAGTAGCATCACTCAAGCGGGATATTAACATGGTGAAGCATACTATCTGTAGAATCAGTACATGCGTTCTCTCCTTCAGGTATGTATTACTATTTTTTTTTTCAAATGAACACAGATGCTGCTGTGATGGAAAAAAAAACAAAATTCATTTTAAAGAATTGCTTATTTTATAGTATCTTTAAAAAACAACAATCCTTTTTTTTACTGTTCTCTTTCTTTCTTTTCTTTTTTTCTATATTATAGTTCTTTCTTTCCTTCCTTTCTTCACTCATGCCCTCCTTCCTTTCTTTTTTTCTTTCTTTTTTAACTCACCTACATTCCCATCCCTCATTTTATTGTAAAGAATTAAAAAAGGCATTGGGGAAGGAATAGTTTAACAAAAGTAGCAAACATATCAACCAAAATCAATATTATATGCAAAATATAGATGAGGAACTGAGACAAACAGGGTTAAGTGACTTGACCAGGATTATACAGCTAGTAAGTGTCTGAGGTCAGTTTTGAACTCATGAAGTCTTCTTTATTCAAGGCTTTATTGAAGGCTCTCTAACATACAACCTAGTTACCCCATTTCTATAAAATTTCTAGCTCCATAGTTGACTGAATTTGTGTATTCTAATTTTTCAATAACCTACTATATAAGTTACTTCATTGTGAAGTTTTGGTTGGAATGAGGGTATTACCATGGTTCCATGAGGCTCTCAAATTACTTTCCAAATTAACTTGTCTAAAAGTAATAATTTTATTGCAAGCTTCTATTGAATTTGGACCTTACTTTTTAAAAATAAACATTTGTGGTAAATATATAGTAGCAATACTCCTTGAGGGTAAGGAACACATTTTCCCTTTTTGTATCCTTGATACTTAGAACAGTGCCTGGCACTTAGAAGGCATTCAATAAATACTGATTAATTGGTTGACTTTGGAGTCAGAGGACTCAGATTGAATTTTAGTTTTACCACTTCAGTGATCTAAAGCAGTTTACATCTTTTTCCTGGACATCAATCATTTCATCTTTAAAATGAGGGGATAAAATTAGATCAACCATACAATTTGTTCAGCTCCATACCTTTGATTGAATGCTACAGCTTCTAGATGGCAAGATTTTTGATATCAGCATCGCTTGACTTTCTATGAGAAATATGTATTCTGTTACTTGTCCTGCACTCAAAGCCTTTCAGGTTTATTAAAATCTGCCAAAATGCATGTTTTCCATGTATGACCTTGGGGATTCATATTCCCTTTATCTATGAAGAGACATTAGAGGCCTATGGAAAATATGATGCAAAAAAAAATGCACCAGACAACAGGGGCACAATATAATGCACTTTAATGAAGTGCCACAGACAATAGTTAGGGATCCCAAAAAAGGTGAGAAGAGACAATTGAAAATGTTTAATGTGAGGCAAGAAGCTCTAGCTGCCTAGAAATTAAAGAACTTTTTAAAAATTTTCATGTTCTCAGCATTTCATCCCATCATTTGTCTTTATACCCAAGATACAATTTTTATGCTACCACCTTAGCTAAATGTGTTAATTAGTCCCTCTTCCCTGCATTTATAATCCTCTTCCAAAACCAATTCAGGGTTTGTCGAGAGTGTTTTCCTTCTAGAACCTCCAGAGGAGGTAATCTTGATTTACAAAACCTCAGGTCTTTTAAAGTTTTGCAAAAATCCCAGATTCCTCAGGAAGGAGCAATCCTTCAACTATTTCTTCACATCTAGACAGATACTAGTGTTTGTGATTATAACAATGCTCTAGTACACAGGACCCACAATGTACTTTTGCATATAGATGGTCACCATAAAAAAATGTAGAGATATATCAAAAAGTTTTAGAGGCTGAAATTTAAGCACTTTTTCCTCAATAGATAGATTTATTCTGGAACTCATGGTTTAAACTGGGATTATTTAAACACATTTCTTTTGTTGCTTGGGAAACAAATAAAGTAGTTGCTAGATTAACACTGGCTTATATTTACCTCAACCCAGATCTGACTACTTGAAAAGCACTGACCAAGTAATCTTTGATTGGGGTTATTCCAGAGTTTTCTCATGTCTGAGATACCAGGTTATCATAGTGAAAGGGCAGGAGTGAGAACCAAGATAGAAATGACTTCAGCTCCTGCTTATGATCCCTGTTTTTTTTCTGATTATGATAAAATAATTTTATCTCTTTCAGCCTCAGGTTTTTCGTCTATAAAATGGGGTAGTAGTTCCCTTCAGTGCTATATTGTGAGGAGAAAATAAGGTAATGTATGTAAAACACTCTGCAAACCATAAAACTCTATGTAAATGTCAATGATTATTATTATTACAACTGCAAAGGTCAAACCTTAAGGACTACTGAATAATTTTTCTTTTTCAGATTCCCTACCACAGCCTGCTAAGTTTGCAAGAGCTTACTCTATGTAACTGCTTATTAGATTTGAAAAACCATTTTTGTCCTCTCTCTTAAACAAAAAATTCCCCACATATTAATAGTTACATTCAGGTGCTACTTAATGGTTCTTGGGTCAAATGTTGATTGCATTTTATTCCACTATGCTCTTTTTTCTTTTCTAATTATTTTCTTTCTTCACCCTTCTGGCAATGCACTAATCATTCTTAAGTTTTGCCTCTCCCTCAACTTCCTCCAACCCAATCAGTTTTATCTCATAAATTCTCCCTCTACAATATTTTTGCATATCATAAGAGCAACACCCTAGTTCAACCCTCTTCCTTGGATGTTAAAATAATTCCTAATAGATCCCTCTCCTCCCAGTCTCTCATCTGTCCAATGCATACTTCACATAACTGCTAAATTCTTATATCTAAAATTTGGATGTGACCATATTGTTCTCTCATTTAAAAATCTTTGTTAGTTTTCTATTGCTTCTGGGAATACTGTGAATGTGGCATTAAAATCTTTCTACAGCATACTTCCAATTTACCACTCAAGTTTTATTTCTGATTATTTCCCTCTCCTTAAATCAAACTGTTCTATACACAAAATTCTTTCTTCTGTCTATGAGCTTTGTAAAGGCCTTCCCCATTTCTGAAATGTACTTCCTCATAGAATTCCTAGGTCCTGTCTTTGTCTTCTTCTTTATAAAGCATGTCTTTATTTGTCAACTTCAGTTTCCTTGTTGATGTCTACTCATATACCCTTGGTTTCCAATTCCTAAGACTCCTCAACACTAAAGATCTCTACCTTCCCTCCATCACAGCTACCAACAGAAATCACCATATCCCTGTGCTTGTCTTCAGGTTCATTTCCATATCAGTATTTCTGATGTTACACTATCTGATCATAACTTCCTAGTGTATTTTTTATTCCTCCTAAAACCTATTTTCCAACTTCCCCACTATCGTCAATAATTCCTCCTCCCACCTTCTGTTCCAAGTTATCCCCTCTCCTCTTGTCTTATTTTTCTGTCTTTGAAATAATAATCTTATAGTTACCAATTTAACTTTACCTTGTCCCTTGTCCTCTTTTCCTATTACCATTTCCACTTCTTTAAAGAGCATTACTAAATTATTCCTGTCTGCCTTTTTGTCCGTATATACATATTGCAGAAAGAGAATGGAATATAATGATAGTAACAGTATCAGTAGTACTATGGGGGGCTCCTGGTGGTACTAGTAGAAAAATATAGTACTCTAAAGACGCAAAGAGCTTTTACATATTTTGACTTAATTCTCACAAACACTCTACAAGGTAAGTGCTTTTATTATTCTATCTTACATATAAGGAAACTGAACCTAAGACAGGTTATTTCCAGGTAACCCAGCCAGGAATCAGATGTTCCCTGACTGAAGTTCTTTGCTCCATACACTAAGCTATCTAGCTATTCCACCCTGTTTTAGTCCATCAAAACTTATTTTATATTATCTCAACTGGGCCTTCATTGATAGATGAAAATAATTTTTCTTCTTTCTTGATTGAGTTTTCATCCTATTCCCTGCTTCATCTAATATAAATTCCCTTTGTTTTCTCTTTCCCTATTTTCTCTCTACTTCTCTCTGTAATGACATCAGCTTCTATAGATTCACCTCTATTACCTCTATGTAACTGTCAAATTTATGTGTCCATTCACAGTCTCCCTCCTAAACTCCAAAACTCTCCTAAACATTCGCGCTTCCTAATGAGTAAGTCTAACTGGATGTTCTATAAGCATTTCAAACTCAATGTCTCCAAAACAGAATTCATTACCTTCCTCTTATGTTCCAAATTATTCCTTCATAAATTTATTATATGGCCCCTTCTCTCTATTCAGATCCTAGCCATCTTAGCCAGGTCTTGTTTTTCAGTTGGGCTATTGCAGTAGTCCTCTTGGCTCCAGTTTCTTTTAGAATATTACGATTCCTACAGCATGGTCTATGTCACTTTATGTCACCATGTCCAAGTTTTTTTTTTTAATATGTAAACTTTATTTTTCCTAGATTTCAATTGGATTTTATTTCTTTGTCTCTTCTACTTTTTTCAACTCTCTTTTTGCTTTTCTCCCATTAGCAATTTACTATGACATTCATGGATAAAGGCTTCCAAATCTTATTAAGTCTTGCTGTGAACAATTTGTGATTTAGAGTGACTTCTCTCACTAAAATTCTCCCTGGATCTTGTTCACTATATGGCTTAATTGTGTGATAGTTTTCAGCTATTACTGAATTTACTTCATTATCTTCTTTTAACTTTATTGGGCACTATTTGTTAATTGAGTGCAACCTTTATCTTTTTAAGTTTGGGCATTCAGAGTTAATAATAGCTTTCTTGCAATCAATTGGTCCCTCCTTATTAATAAACAGCCCTTTTACCCTCTTAATTGTGGATTTCCATCTTTATTTAAAAGCCATTTTGGGAAAACAGCTTCTTCCAAAGCCTTAAATTTGAACTCATAGTAGCAAATGGTTTTTTATCCACTCAAAAAAGATGTATGCCTCTAATGTTTAAGATTCTTTGATCTGTTCTACTAGGAATAAAAAGAAATATAAAACATGTTTCTTGTCCTAAGGAAATTACAATTTAAATGGGATTATGAAGATTATTCATGGAAATATTATCCCCTCAAACCACTTAAGGCCTGCTATACAAGACAACTTCTCATTAAGTTCCAAAATAAGGATACAGACTCTAAGGGCATCAGAGAAGAAAGATATCAAGTAACTTAGGGCTAAATGATCAATAATGTTTGTTGAAATCTTGATAATTGACAAAAATTAAATGAAAGTTTGTTGTAATCATCCTAAAAAGATATTTAAAAGATTAAACCTGATGAACATTGAGATAAAATGAGATTTGTAGCACAATAGAAAGCATTGCGTTGTGCTTCCTGAGTTTTTGTAATCTATTGCTGCCATTGTTGACTTTTTGAATAATCTAATAGCTTAATTTTTTAAGACTCTATGTGCAGAATATTTCAGTATTGTGTGAATAACACTGGTGCAGAGAATACAAATACTCTTTTCTATTCATTACTAATAACGCAAGTGAGACTGATGTTAATTGGCACTGTTAGTAAACTGAACCTGTCAAATCCAGTGGGTCCCTGAAATTATTAGAAGTGGTGCTATTATTAGAGATGTTCCACAAACAACTTCCTTTGCCAGTTGAAAAATTTCAAAAATCTGTGATTTCATTTTTTGTGAGTTTTCCTGTGATGACATTTCAGTAGGCTTGGCAGTACAAAACCATTTATGATTCGACCCTAGCATGGGTATGTACTTCTGTGGACTTAGCTAGACTAATCCTCAGACAAAAGTTCAGTACTAGACTATTATTCTAAGCTTAAGCTGCTTGGTAAACCTTCTTGTTTTGCATTCTACAAGCATAGACTTAAAGGATCCACCAATTACTATTGGAGTAGCACTTCTAAGGGAGACTCAATTCAATGGAACAATAGTAAACTGCATCTCTATGGAAGGAAAATGATGGCTTAAAATGCAATGTATTTATTAATTAAGAATCTGCTATATTCAAGGCTCTATGCTGGGTGCTGGGAATACAAAAACAAAAATGGAAAGACTATTAATCCTGAATGAGGTTGTATTTTGCTGAAGAATCCAACATGGACATGCACAGATAAGGATAAGCAAGATAATTTGAGGAGGAAATGAGCCCTAATGGATTGAGAGAAACAGGGAAGTAGATGAGGAAAGATTTCATTTTAGGAGTAGAATCCACAATGAATCTTAAAGGAAGTCAAGTATTTTAAGGAGCAGAAGTGAGGATAATAAACATTCTAGGAACAAGGAACAGCTTGTAAGAGAAAAACACAGTGATGGAATCTAAAATATGAAGTTTATGAATGGTTATTGGACTAGTTTTATGGACAGAATTTCTGAAGGAGAATCAGGTGAAATCAGTATAGAAAAATACAAGTCTTTAAATGCCAAGCCTATTTTTAACTTAAAAGCCATTGGATATTTGGGAAATCTTGAAAAGAAATTTTCTCCTATTTATACTTAAAATTCCCCCAGAAAAAGAAATGAATGTACTATATACCAATTATTTATGAGTTCTCATACAAAATCAGAGAAGATAAGGAAGCTAATACAATAGCTCTGAGAAATAAGAAGACTTTACTGGAAGATCATGAAGATCTTTGCATACTTTTCTATGTTTTGCACTTAGGTATATTGTAATATTTTATTCAGATGTCTTCATGATATTTTTCATTGAGTATACTGCAAAAGTTTATCTCTAAAGCTCTGTCCTGAACCTTGTTCTCTTTTTTCTATATAGTTTCACAGTTGGCAAATTTTTCAGTGTCCTTGAGTTCAATTATCATATCTAGATAGGCAAAATTCAGATCTTTATAGTCTAATATTTATCTTAGCTCCATAAACTACCTATTGGACATTTTGAATGGAATTTCTCATAGGAATCTCAAACTCAATACTTCCAGGACAGGGCTCATTAGCTTCCCCAAACCCACCACTCCAAAACTTTCCTATTACTATTGAGCATACTAACAAAATCCACAAAAGGGTTCATTGGGACCTTGTTCTATTTTTGTGAAGGCTTCCCCTCAATCTTTTTGTCCAGGGAGGGAACCCCAAGCTTTTGTTGCAGCAGTGGTGATCTGTTCATAAGCTATTGTGGGGTAATTAATCTGTTCTGAATTCTCTCCTTACTGACATTCACCAGCTAGTTAGTCAAAAGTGATTTGTACATTAACTCCTGTTTGCCTATTGCATCTGGCTTGAATCCTACATAATTCATGATACTCTGAAAGCCACAACAAGTTTTGTACAGGTTCTAAACATGTCCTAGCTATGGATTTCCAATCACTAGCGGTTAGGATTTCATAAGCCAAATTAACTAGTAACATCTTAACATAAGAAGGTGTAGCCCCATAAAGAATGCAATCTTTTTTTTCAAATCCTTAATATTTTCTAGATCAAAAGGAGTGCATCTTCTCCTTTTTTGATGTGAAGAGTCAAGCTCTTCAATCACAAGGTATGCATTTATAAAATCAGATACATCCTGTCCTTAATTTTTTGCCTTAAGCAATTTTTTAAAAAATCTTGTCATAGGCTGCTTAATAGGTGGTTCTGATTGTGTTACTGCCTCTCCCCCTCCTCCTTCTCCCTCCACCCATGAAGAGTTAATTGAGGGAGGTAGATCAGGTGATTGGAAATGATCTAATTTCTCCTGCTGTGAATTCTTATCTGATTCTTCATCCTTTTTACCTAGTTTAGTTGGCATCTCCCCCTCCTTCTCTTTCTTCTTGTTCCTTATTCTATAACTTATATAATTTCCTAAAGCCAGCTGTATTAAATTGTATGTATTAAGTGTATCTTTGGAAATTGAGTCAGGTCCATTTTTATTGTAGTATTGACAAAGTTACTCTCTTACTAATTTCCACTCCTCTAGATCCAATTCTTTTTCCATATAAAACCAAGAAGATGTGTACTGTACAGTTTCTAAAAGTTCAGTGATCTGTTCCCAAATTATAATCAAACCTTGGCTTTTCATAACCCTGACAATGCTCTCTACACATTTTCCTTGAAGAGAAACAGAAGTCTGTTTTCTAAACATCTGTCCCATTTCAACTGAAATACTATTTTAGCCCTTTAACAAGATTTCCTTGTTGTACTCACTCTAATTTCTGGGTCCCAGAGACTTTTCCAGTGAATCAGGATCCTGTCTGTTCCACGTTTGGGCGCCAAAATGTGATATTCTTCTCTAAATTATAATTGTTGATGAATGGATGTCCATCAATTGGAGAATGGTTGGGTAAACTATGGTATATGAATGTTATGGAATATTATTGTTCTATAAGAAATGACCAACAGGAGAAATATAGAGAGGCTTGGAGAGACTTACATCAACTGATGCTGAGTGAAACGAGCAGAACCAGAAGATCATTATACACTTCAACAATGATACTGTACGAGGATGTATGCTGATGGAAGTGGATTTCTTCAACATAGAGAAGAGCTAATCCAATTCCAATTGATTAATGATGGAAAGAACCAGCTACATCCAGAAAAGAAACAATGGGAAATGAATGTAAACTGTTATTTTTACCTTCTGAATCCAATTCTTCCTGTGCAACAAAAAATTCGGTTCTACACACATATATTGTATCTAAATTATACTGTAATATATTTAACATATATAAGACTGCCTGCCATCTGGGGGAGGGGTTTGGGGGAGGAAGGGAAAAAATCTGAATAGAAGTAAGTGCAAGGGATAATGTTGTAAAAAATTACCCATGCATATGTACTGTCAAAAAATGTTATAATTATAAAATAAAATAAAAATAAATTTAAAAAAAAAATAAATAAATAAATTATAATTGTTCTCTGGGAGCAGGTTTCTTGGGGAGCTTCTAGAGGCAGCCTTAGTTTCAGTTCAGTTCAATAATCCCAAATGCAGCCAGAAGTTAAAGTCCAGATCCTTTATTTTCTCCTTCAAAGTCTTGTCTCTTTTCCTGGGCCCAGTTAGCTTTCTTAAAGGCCTATTTCTCTCTTTGGTTCCAAAAACTCTCTCCGAATGTCTCCAGCCAGCACAGAGGTGGAAGTTGAAATGAATCTTCTCTGCCTCCAAAAGAGGGATTGTGGGCTTCTGTGGGCTTATGGGTCTAGCCCTGAAAGTTTCTTTCTTATAGTTCTGCCCAACTTGTGAATCTCCTCCTTATATATGCTCTCTAAAGGTGTGAACTCATTTAAAGGTGTGAATTAAGTACATAAGCATTGTCTCTATCAGTGACTTAGCACCTTATTTCAAGTTCTGGCCCATAACAGACTAGCATCAAAATGTCATAATATTAGAAGGCATCCTGTTTTTCAGAGCAAAGGCATAATGAGCAAGCTGTGCTCTGGGTTTAACTTAACAACAATTCTTTGCACTCATTTCTGGATGTTCTCAACCTCAGCAAAATCCCAGAATTTTTTCACAACAGTATCAGAGGGTATTTGAGTTTCAAAAAAGCAGCTATAGTACCCATGTTCTGGGCATGAATCCTTGCTATAAATCAAACATCATATTGTTAGTATTATCCTTCATTGGCAGGGCCATAACTCAGTGGTTACAATAGATAAAGATTAAGATTTCCCCACACTGTCCCAACTCCTCAAGTAGAGTAGAGGCTCCAGCACGTGTCCTTTCTTGCAAGCAGTTTCCCTCACTTTGACATTAAACTACTGTTTGATTCCTGATTCTCCTGTAATCCTCTTTGTTTGGCTCTGGCTACTCACAGGTTAGAAGCCAGTTCTGGTCCGGTAGACAAATGTTACAAAGAGATCATAGATGATGAAAGGAGAAACAATTCCATTGTTCTTAATAATAAGAAGGTTATTCATGATCTAAGAGAAAACTTGTTCAGTAGATTAGTAGACATAGATTCTGATGACAAGGGCATAAGGAAGTCTGAATGTGTGATGAAGAATAGAAATGGTGAATATTGAACTACTTTTTTTAGAAATTTGCCCATAAAAGGGAAAATAGCAGTAGAACAGAATTTGACTGGCACCTAATATGTTCTAGTCACTATGCTAATGATGGAGGATACAAAAAAAAAAGTCCCTGTCTTCAAGGGATTCACAATCTAATGAAAGAGACAACATGTACACAGCTCAGAATCCAGAATGTGAGGGACAGTAAAGTGATCAGGGTCAATGGATCACAGAAAATATAGGGGGAATGGATAGTAAGATGTAAGAAGACTTTAAAGGTAGCATAAAGATCAAGACCACAAGGAAAATTTGCATCAGAATAGGCAATATTTTATCATGTTGGTAAGCAGCAAGGAAGGAGCTAATAGAAAAAAATAAATCAACATACATGAGGAAGAAAAGAATGTTTGAGCAATATCACTGAAATGACCAGAGGAAGAAAAAGGAAGAAAAGTTAGACATGGATTTTGAACAATTTATAGGATAGAAAGAGGCTAAAATGTCCGTTTCTTTTGACCCAGGCATCTCTGCTTAGCATATATACACTAAGAAGGTCAAAGAAAGAAAGAATTTCACATATTCACAAGTGTGTGTGTGTGTGCATGTGTGTGCGTGCATGCGTGTGTGTGTGTGTGTGTATGAACTCTTATTTGTAAAAAAAAAAATTGAATCTGGAAAAAAAATCAGTTATAAAAAAACATGAAAATCAAAAAAGCAACAACCATAGGGAAATAGCTAAATAAGATGCGGTACATGAATGTACCATTAGAAATTACCAATTCCCCATGAGAAATTATCAATATTAAAAATGCAGAGAAGCTTGGAAGGATACACACTGAAGCTAAATGATGTAAGCAGAAAAAGACAAAAAAATATTCACAACTAGCCCAACAACATTAAAAAATTAACAGCACAACAATGAATTTAACACTATACTTATGTTGATCAAATTTGCCCCAAAGATGATATGAAAGAAAATAATCTGCTCCTTTATTTTATGAAGTATGGGATTAAATTGCATATATTTTCAGATTACTTTGTGTGCTTATTAGATTTGTTGATTTTTTTTAACCTCTATTTTTTATAAATGTAATAGGTCTATGGGAAGAAAAGAAACATATTTGGCAAAAAGAGTGATAACAAAATAAAGGAACATTGATAAATATCCACTGTGTCTATTACAGATTTATTCAGTGCTTACCTCACACAGCATTGACTGGGTTATAAGGAAATATTATCTCTACTATACATTGTGAGGTGGTTTTGCCCAAATTTCTCTCTCCCATGCATACAAGTTATACATCCTGAAATATCTCCACTAGGCATTTTGCTGTTAACATATTTACGCCTCTGGGTATTATCTTTTAAGATGCAAGTATGCCTTGCTGTATTTTTAAGGTATGATACAAGTTTTTAAAATGCTTTATTAATAGTACAAGCCATGTTAGGGTCACAGAGAAAAATCACCTAAGGTAAGTTAAATTTTCCACCAAAAAGAAGAAAACAAAAGAAAGAAACTTCTGGGCATCTTATAAAAAATAAAATGTATATAGAAACTTCAAGACATTTATGCTGAATTATTGCTTAATTCAAGGTAAATAGATTTCATACAAGGAAAGGTAGACATTTTGTGTATTTCTCAGATATGTGCTAGCAGTATCTTTTAGCTTCATCCTATCAGTGTCAGAAAGACATTGGTGATAAGAAAAAAGAGAGTCATCTCACTGGTTTAGATTTTCAGGGGTCATCATATTTATTTTCTTCGAAGTATGTCTTTAAAAGAGCCTATGTTATGTGTCAAGCACAGAGCTAATTACTTTACAAATATCATATTATTTGATCCCCCTAAACATAGTGGGAAGTAGGTGATATTATTCCAATGATTTTTCCTGATTCTGCCCACCACTCTCTACCAGCTTTTTCCCCAGATAAATCAAATGCAAGCTAATAAATGTGAACCATTCATAGAGTTCTAGATTTGGTTGTAGTCTGGAAGACTTGAGCTTAAATCATACCTTAAACATTTATTAGCTACAAAACTGAGTAAAAATTTAAAATCTCTCAGTCTGTTTTCTCATCTATAAAATGGATGGCAATAGTAATAGCAACTTCTTCCCAGGGTTGCTGTAAGGGTCAAATGATACATATGTAAAGTACTTTGCAAATTTTAACAGGAAATATAAATGTCATTATTATTATTATTATTATTATTTACTCTGTGATAGAGGTTAATTCTAAAATGGAGTTATATGAAGAAAAAGAAAATATAAATCCTCTTTCTCTTTGTACATGAAAGTACTGCATAGATAACATATTCATTTGTTAATTTAACTAAATATTTTAATTTAAATCTGTCAACTCTTGACAAAATCAAATAACTGAGAACAAGGTGGGGGGGGAATAGGAGATTTCTGATTGGATAAGCTGAGAGGGAGAGAGTATTTTGGAGCTTGGGCAAATCTTCTAGTGGGGAAGTTTAAGTGGGATATTGCCCTGGATAATTGAAAATTTTAAGATAGAGAAAAAGTTAGGAAAGCTAACTTATGCACACTCAGCTTCCCAGTTTTCAGTCAAGAAGCAAAGATAGAAGTGTGTGTGACAGAGATATGCTAGTAGAAATTTTAGCAAAGAAAAATGGCCTTAAACTCCTCCCTCATACATCCTATAACTATACATCATTACTGATTGGTTGAGGGCTTAGAAACTTGGAAAAGGGATAGGGTAAGTGCATATACATATGTTTGCTAGCCCTGACCTCTAATTTGTCTATTTGTTTTAAACTATAATAAAAAATACAATCTCCTTTATTTAGAGCTTTTCCCAAGGGATGCCAAAATGATAGGCAGCTCCAACAAAGACTCAAAGTGAAAAAAAATGTGATCCAGATCCTAGTCCAATATTTGTTTATATAATTTGGGTCTGTTTTAAATGGTTCACAGATGGTTTAGGAAAAAAAAACTATTTTTACATAATATTTTGTGTTGGGTTTTCATCCCTACATACTGAAGTCAGTTTTTAACATCTGAGGGGCAATTATAAGTACTCAAGTTTATATGTTTCGGCTAAAGCTGAAACTTGGATTAAACACTCAGTCAATTCAATAATTAGAAGGTCAGTGCATGCTGCTATTGTCAATTTAAAACATATGCTTGTTTAAACTAAGGTTTCCTTAGTTTATTAGAGTCATGACTGTCTATTCGTAAATGATAATGTATTTCAGTTTCACAATTGCACTTTGATTTTTTGAAAGGGGACTTAACTTTCATCCTTGTTTTCACAGAATAATAGTTCTCAGAAAGCAAGTCTGGAGGCATATTTAAGCCAAAGACATGATTATGACTCATGTATAGAAAGCATTTTCTCCATCTTAAAATGCTATGTAAATTAATTTTTATTACTATTATTATTATTGCCAACAGGGCCTTTTCATAGTCATTAGTCCAAATTGTTCTTTAAACAATGGATAGTTTAACTCAACATTTATTAAACACCTACTTTGTAAATAACACATGGCATACATGTGTGTCGGAGGGATAGGACTTTACTGAATGCAGTATACATAAACAAAAACACATAAAACTCCAATTCCAATTGAATCATCCTGAACTTTTCTCTATAAACAGCAGGAACCATTAAAAGATTTTGAGAAAAGGAGTACAGTGATCAAGATTATATACAAGAGAAGATTACTGTGACTAAAATATGTAGAATGAATTGAAGGGAAGGACAAAAATAGGAGTATGGAGTTTTGTCACAACAATCTTAGCAAGAGGTAATTAGGAGCTAAACTACTGGTGAAAAGCTGGGAAGTGAAAAGAAGAGAAAGGTAAAAAAATATTGTAAAAATTATACTAAAAAAATTCAAAAAAGAAGACAATTTGTCAGTTTGAAAGATTATGAGTAGAGATTATAAGGGGCTAGTAACAATAACAACTAAGTCATTTTGCAATTATTATCTCATGTTACTCCCAAAACAAAGATGGGAGGGAGGTGCTGTTATAATATGCATTTTGCAGATAAGGAAACTGAGGGAAACAGGGGCAAATGGACTAGCCCGGATCACAAAGTAAATTAGTGCATGTCTAAGATAAAAAGTGCCTGAGTCTGAATTTGAATTTCTAACTTCCTGAATTCAGTTCCAGTGTTATATCTTCTATGCCACCAAGCTACCTTATTATTAATATTATTAATTATTCATGAAAGTTGACTGACATTTCATATATCATATTTGCATAAGGGCAGTTAGGCTTAATCAAAACTTTTAAAAGGAAGCATATATGATAGCCTAATCGCCTGAGTCGAGATGTAATTGCAGATCCCATCCTAGATAAATGTTATGTTTGATGGTATTCCTCAAAATAAAAACTCATCTTTCCAGGAGTTTTCTCTGTTTGTCCCCTTATCTGGAGCATTCTTTTTCCTTAACCTTACCTACTGCCTCTTGCTTTCTTTAAGTCCCAACTAAAATCATACCTTTTACAGGAAGTTTTTCCCAGCCCCAGTTAATTTTAATGTCTTCCCTTTCCTAATAATTTCTTATTTATCCTGCATATAGTTTTCTTTACATATATTTGTTTGTTTGTCATTTCCCCCATTAAATTGTGAGCTTCTTGAATGCAGGCACTGACTTTCCAGCCCCAAAGTCTCCAAAATTCTTAGTAGATCCTTAGGTTGATTATTTCAGTAAATTTTTGCATCATCACTTTCCTCATCTGCAAAATGAAGACAATCTAGAAATATATTATTTTACTATTTTACCTTCTACATGAGTAATTATAAAAGAGACAAATCTAAGTTCAAAACCTTTTTAGTAAAAAAAAAATGGAAGAAATTTTGGAAAGTTGCCAATATGTTTTTTTTCTAGAGGAAACCAGATCCCCTTAAAAATAATTCAATAAAGTTAGAAAACAATGCTAAAATAATTATGAAGTGAATAGAAAAAAAATACTACAAGAGCTTAAGCAATCTGGATCTGCCCAAGAAAATTACATACAGGGTCAGAATAGGGATCCTAAAGACACAGCAAAATTAAGGTTGACTTCAGTGTGTTAGAAGCATAGGGTCCAAGCAGCCCTACCCAAGACAACAGAAGACAGGACAAATCAAGATCCAGGCAACAAGCATTCATAGAACCTACGCTTCAGTAATAATAGGAAAGGAGTTCAGAACAGCACTTTGGGTAGTTCTATAGCCAGAACACCACACACCAGAATAGCAGAATAAAAGGCCAGGTCAATGCATTAGAAGCAAAGTACCTCTGGTTTTGCAGGTGGCCTGGGTATTGAAACATGGATAACATCTGCTTTGAATTTGTCAAAGTAAAAAAAAGGACAGAGCTAATTCTGGGTCTGAAATTGTGAAAAATGAGGAATGGAAGAACTAGAAGTTACATTGAGAATGAAGAATAGTGTTTGAGGCTGCAAGGAAGAAGATGTGGGAAGACAACACACTGAATTTAGTATTGGGGATAATACCAAGGTTAAGTATATAATAACTTCTATGCATAGTTGGGGTGGGATAGAGGACTAGGTTATGGGAAATTCATAGGCTGAGGAATGTACTGGAGTGTTTGCACCTAGAGTGAGAAAATATAAGTATGTAAATTGAAATCCCTTTCTATGAGGGCAAGAGTTGAGATGGAAAGAAAACTTATTTGTTTGGCACTAGATTCATTGAGTCAAAAGAGAAAATATTTGGAAGTTTGGAGAAAATATTTAGCAATTCATCATTTCTTATATCACAATAATATTCCAGTATACATTATACCACAACTTGTTCAGCCCCCCAATTCCCCAATTGATGGGCATCCACTCAATTTCCAATCCAACCATTATAAAGGACCTGACAAACAAACACACACACACACACACACACACACACACACACACACACACACACATATATATATATATATATATATATAGGTATAGGTATATATATAGGTATATATATATATAGGTATATATATATATACCTATATCAAAATGGGAAAAAGGACCTATTTATACATATAAACACAAGGGTGTATATATATATATATATATATACACCCTTGTGTTTATATGTATAAATAGGTCCTTTTTCCCATTTTGATCTCTTTCGAAAATATACTTAGTAGTGATATTGCAGGATCAAAGAGTATACACAGTTTTATAGAACTTTGGGCATAGTTGCCAATTGTTCTTCAAATTGGTTGTGTTAGTTCACAACTCCACCCATAATGATTAATGTTCCAATTTTCCTTTATCCCAACCAACATTTATCATCTTCCTCTTCCATTTATTAGCCAATTTGATAGTTGAGGTAGTATCTCAGAGTTGTTTAAATTTTTGTATTTCTCTAATCAGTAACAGTTTAGTAGTTTTCATATATAGATAGCTTTGATTGCTTTCTCTAAATTTTACCTCTTCATATTCTTTAACCATTTATCAATTGGGGAATGACTTGAATTCTTATAAGTTGACTCATTTCCTATATTTTTTTAAGAAATAAAGCCTTTATTAGATATATTTATGTAATTTTTTTTCTGTTTTCTGCTTTCCTTCTAATTTGATTACCTTGGCTTTGTTTCTGCAAAACTTTTTAAAATTCAATATATGTTTACAGTCTTGAGGAAGGGGGAGGTAAGGGAAGGAGGGATAGATCTTAGAAATCAAATTTTTAAAAAGATGAATGTTAAAAATTGTTTTTACATGTAATTAGGAGGTAAATAAAAGGTTTAAAGAAGAGAAAATAATTACCAGAATTTTTGTTGGATGGTACATATGGGTTGAGTTAATTTTATAGAAAGAAAAGATTATTGAGTGATAGTTAAAGAGGAATAATCTAGAAGCAATAGTGAGGATCAAAAAAGTTTTTTAGCTCCTCCACTTCAATCCGCTAAATTGGGAGAAATGAATGAAAGTGCAATCAATACTGGAAAAAAGATGGCCAAGTAAACTAACTCATCAAGGGAAAACTATCAGTGACAGCTAGAAGATGGAAGGAATGAAAAAGGCAAAGATTTAAGTAAATCTGTTGTCAATAGAGTAGGCATTCCAAAGAACACAGTGGAAATATTGAGAAGTCTTTGGTTAGAATTTGGGATTGAAGAGGAAATATGAGATCTGGAAGTAAGCAATCAGGATTAGGGTTTTCATGATGACTTAATAGAGGTTTATAATCATTATAATGTGGGGAGTATGACCATAGGGAATTTGTTAATCATTAAATGAAAATTTCGGAGATTTTCAGAGTCAATAATATAATTATCTCCGTGCAGATTCTGTTAGTCTTGAGCAGTTCTGGTGAAGAAATAAATACTTGAAATAGAAGGAGTGGTGATATTCTCCTTCATCCAAGACCATCCTGAAAACGATGAAATAATATCTTCCTCCTTTCTCCTTTTATATCAGCAGCAAGAAGCTGGTATACTAGATTGTGCTTCTCCTTTTCCTTCAGGAGGCTGAAAAACAGGCAGGAAATAATTGAAGCATAATGGTAATATTCCTTCCATTCCTCTTACCTCCAGAGGCTGGAAATCAGGCAGGAGAAATGCAGGCAGAGAAAAACAGAGAAAGAAAATTGCAGATCAATATATTTAATCAATATCTCTAATGAATAATGAAAGGAAATATAATATATTAGCACAGAAGTTACAATAATGTTTAAAATATTAAATACTTTTGGGAGGTTGAGTTACAATGAATGTTGGGTTTGTTATTAAGAAAAGTATAAATATAACAGATCATATTAAAAGCAAAATTAATAATAATCATGTGATTATACCTCCTAATAGAGAAGTGAAGGCATCAACATATAGAATGAGACATATATTTTCAGATGAAATCAATGTGGTTGCTTGATTATCCTTTTATAGTGCTAGGCCTTTAGGTGCAAAGAAGGATAGGAATAAGAGGAGGGAATAGTACTGGCATAAATGTTTCTCATGAAAGAAATAGAAAAAAATCAAAGGTCATTTATTCATTTTAAAATGTCTAGAAAAGAAAGGCAGTGAAAAGGAAATAAACAAGACAGCTGTGAATGTTACATGTTGAATTTTTTCTATACTTTGAAGGAAAAGCATAATATTCCATTTCATGTACAATCCTCTCTTTCTATTATACTTGTATATGGAAATGACAATTTTATTTGATATTTGTTCAGAATAAAAATTAATTTTTAAAGAAATTTTAAGATGTTTTCTATCAATTCTAATTTTTTCAAGAATGCAAGAACCACTTAAAGAAATAGTATATCCATCCCCCTTTAAGAAAAATCTTCTAACAAAGTCTAGATAAATACCTATCAAATAGAATGCCCTTTGGTATGGATTAGAACAATTAATTGTTGAGATCCCTTCAGAAACTAAGAAGGATTCTGTTCTTCTAATGAAATTATAAGCAAAGGGGTCCATGAGGGGCTTTAGTTAGGTTCTTCAAATGTATAAAGATGAAATTTTCTAATATATTCTCCTTGGGCATGTCTCCACCAACAAAATATTGCTGAATATCTCCTGAGAACAACAACAACAACAACAAAAAAAAAAAGACAAATTCATTGAGACAGTCTTTATTCCTTCCTTTTACAGATAATGAAACTAAGATTTAAGCAAAAGGTCATGTGATTAATAAGTGAAGAAGCAGAACTAGAACTCCATTTCAATGGTCTCAAAGATATTGCTGGCTCAGGTACTCATTTAAGAAAAAAAAATTGGCAAAAAAGATCCTCTCCTTGTTCAATCAGATATTGGACTAGATTGTTCCTCCAATCCTAATTCTTACCACTCAAAATTCTCCAGAATGTGAATTATGTGCAAAAGATAAATCAATTTCATCTTCTTCCCTGGCTTAGAATTCTTACAAGATAAAAACTCAATAAATTATCAGCAACTAATCCTGTAACCCTAAACTGCATTCATTTATTGTTTTTTACCATACCACTGACAAGATTACAGAAGCTAATCTATAGATTTGTAACAGAAATCATCTTTACAGCCTTTCATGTCCCTCACAAAGTCACAGAAAACCAAAAGGCAGAAACATGTTCTGGTTAAAATTGCAATACTCTGTGCTTATAGTTGTTCTAAAGGAACTAAGAAAACTAGGGCAGTGGGCCAACGTGTGGGGATCCGCCAAAAATGACTGAATTTAAGAGTCTAGAATCTAGCTGGGATAAGTTCTTCTTCTTACTCAACTCCCACCTCCACAGTCATTTGGAACAGAGATTAAGGTTAGTGAAATGTGAATTGCCCAGGATGAAAGGAAACTGAGAATGCATGGGGATCCAAGGAAACTCCAACCAAAGGAGGACAATAAGAGGAATGGGCAGGAGAGTGAAACTATCAAAGATATCAGTGAGGAAGAAAACTCAGTTAAAGACCATCACCTTAAGGAAAGAAAAGACCGTTATTAACAATGGAATGCAATATGGTCTCTAGTTCAATTAAACAAGTCCAGTTATTTACGGGAAAAAATATTGCAAGGCAAAAGAAAATAAATCAGCATTTGATAAGTCAGAGGATTCCGTGAAGTCGCTAGATAATATAGAAACCCAGCAGAATGTCTCTGAATGTTTTTGTGGGGGGGTTTGTTTTTTTAATTACATAATGTGAAACAGAATTCATGGCTTGCATTAAAAAAAAAGAATTGCCAGAATAGAAAAAAATGGAATTCATGGCATCAAGTCTCACCAAAGAAACGCTTGGAAATACAAATACTCAAAAGCAAAGCATAATCTTAAAGGAGATAGCCAAAAATAAGCAAAAATGATAAAAGAAAGAATTATCTTTATACTAATGAATGGTTGGTGGATTTGTGAACTGGTCTAGTCGTTCTGAAGAACTATTTGAATTATGTCCAAGATGATACAGAATTGTACATATCCTTTGACCCAACAATATCATTACTGTCTGTATTCCAAAAAGCAAAGGAAAAAGAAAAACACCTATATGTAGAAAAATGTTTCTAGAATTTTTTTTTTTGTGATAACAAAGAATTGGAAATTGAAGGGATGGCTATCAACTATTGAATGGCTGAATGAATGGTGGTAAGGAATAATAGTTTTCCATTGGAAATGATGAATAGAATACTTTCAGAAAAATGTTGGGAAATTTACATGAACTGATGCAAAATGACATGAGGAGAACAAAGAAAACATTTTACACAGTAATAACACTGTAACAATGATTAACTATGAAACTTAGCTACTCTGTCAAAACAATGATCCCAGATAATTATGAAGGGCCCATGATAAAAAATGCTATCTACTTCCAGAGAATTGATGAATACTTGATAATTAATTGAGGTATTTTCACTGTTTATTTTTCTTGATTTTCTTTTGTGACATGGCTAATATGGTAATATTTTTGTGCAACTTTATTTACATAAATTTTATATCATGTTGCTTGCCTTCTCAATGAGTGTGGAAGGGGTTTGAGCGGGATAATTTGGTAATTTAAATTTTTAAAAAATAAATATTAAAATGAAGCATAATCATTTCAAAAAGAAAATTATCTCTGTACAACTAAAATGTACTGTACTCAAAAATAAGATATGCAGAAACAATATTGGGGTTATAGTATATCACCCAAAAGAATTCAACTCAAAAATAAAATCCTGGCAACCACAATGTGAGAAAACTGCCCAGAACTTTTGAATATAGAAAATAAATTTAGTTAGAAAAATAAGTAAATTGCCTCCAGGGGAAAAAAAAAACTATGCCACCATGGCAATTGAAATAATAAATAATAAATTCAGAAAGGTAGAAGGAGAAAAACACTTTAAATTAAAATAAAAGAAAATTCTAATAACACCTAACTATTCTGTACTCATCAAAAACTTCTGAAGGAGATGGAATTCTGTGTTCCAAAGAGCAAAGGAGTCCAACTTATATCCCTAAGTGACATACCTTATAAATCTAGTCTAATCATTAATTTAAAAATAATTTTTAAAATATAAAAAATTAAAATAATTTTAAAGTTAAAAAATCAGTAAAAAGAGATAACTTGAATCATCCTTAAAAATGAAATTGCTTTTCAATTTTTCCAGAAAACAGAAAAACAAGAAGAATATACAAATATAACATCCAAGGAGAAAATCTACAAAGTATCACCATAATGATTATTAAGAGATTTAGTGTACACAAGGAGATTAGGATGATGTTAGGGAGAGAGGCCTGAAATCTCATGTAATAAACTTCACAACACTATTCATATAGGTGTATCAATGTCTTTATGGGAGTAAATTACTACTACAGGTTACAAAATAAACCATCAAATATGAACAGTTTTTCTATATAATAACAAAATTCAACACACAAAAATAACAAGGAAAATCCAATGTCAAAAAGTTACAAAAAAACACAAAATATTGCTGTATCAATCTACCATAATACTTAAGTAGATTCAACTACAAAGTGATCCATAAAGAAATAAAAGAATTTAAATGGCTGGAGGAATATTTAGTGCTCAAGGGTAGATCATAGAAAGAAAAGGAAAATGATAATATTGTCAAAGTTAATTTATACTTTTAATGTTATACCAAATTTTCAAAGGGATACTTTATATGTAATTCAATAAATTAATGACAAAATTCATTTTGAAAAATACAAGATCTAAATATCAAAGGAAATAATTATAAGAGTTAAGGGCAAAGGAGAAACAATACTTCTAGACTACAAAAATACTATGGCATCCCAAGGATTATATTGTAAAGCAGCACTCATCAAAACAATCTAGTATTGATTAAAAGAATAGCAGATCATTTACAATTTATGGTTAAAAGCCTAATGTATCTAGAGCAACAAAGGAAGTAAGTTAATTGAAAAACTTTCTAAAATATTTCTCTCATAAGGGTTTAGTATTCAAACTATATTAAAAAGTAACAAATAAGCATAGTATTGAATATCTTACTATAAAAAATTAAAAGGAAAACAGATTGTACACCATTTATAGTGATGTACAGGGTATGTATTCTTAACCAAACAAGAACTGGAGGCAATTACAGAAGATAAAATATATATTTGATTACTCAAAGTTGTAATGATTCTGCTTAAGTATAGAATCACAATGCTTATTAATCTTCTTCTGTTTTTAGAAATTATATAAAACTAAAACTATACTAAGTGAAAATTTCATTGCTAAAAAATTAATTCCAAATACCTGATTTGATTGCAGTTTACAAGTTCACATGAATACAAGATAGTTAATCCTTATGCTTGTTAATCAATAGGAAGATTGATTGTTTCATAATTTCATAATGTTCACTTTAGAGAAGGACTTTAACAAAAAATCTCTCTTTATAACCTATTGTGAGCTGAATGGTGAAAGTAGTAATCACAGTTAAACAGACATTGAGAAAACAAAATTACTTACCCACAGTCAGTCATTCACTATCAGAATTGGGATTAAAGCTCTGGATTTAAGCATCTGTTTTTCATATTGCACTGCATCTTCACATTACCCAGTGAACTGGTGCAAAAGATGCACAACCCATTGCCTTCTCTGATCCTAGATCTGATCCACTTTTACGCTTTTATTTCTGTCATCTCACAGGATCCGAGTAAATGCAGTAGTCCATATATAAACATATGATACAGATGATCAAGAATCAACCTTGTTATAATTTACAGATAAAATAATAAATTGTACCCATCGGATCCAAACACAAATATAGTTACTAAAATCATTTATTTTTTGTAGCAGACAGGGGAATAATTTATATTAATTAAAAAAACACGTATGTGTAAGCACAAGAGCAAGCATCTACAATATCATAAAGATGAGGATCCTTGCAAAAGATCCAATATTTTGTTAGTGTGGAAACTTCTCCCCTAACACTGATTTCAATTCTTCCTCATTCCTATGTAAAATTTTTTCAATGAGATTTAATCTTCATCAACCTTTCAAAAATAACTAAATTATTTTGACCCCACAGGTAGCATAGATATTAGACTATTTATAACATTAATTATTCATGAGATGTTTTATGCATCAAGCATTTGTTCCAAGGCTGCTTGTGGATAGCAGGCAAAATGATCTAAATCAGAAAATAAGAAAGGCAGGTACCATTGCAATGTTAATGTGTCTTCTCTCTTCATTACAAACATCTTATATCACAAATGCAAACTTCTTTGAAAAGGTCACCCTTAAAACCTATTTCTTTTTCATACTCTATAAAACCTCATGGATCACACTTTATTTACAATTTTGTCTGAATTTTCAAAATATGGAAAACTATAATCTGGAATGCTAAGATAAAGCCATGATTACAGAATATAATAACTAGAAGGAATCTCCAATCCATAACTAAACAATAAGCCCTTCTTCAACATAACCTACAAGTGGCCATCTTGCCTTCATGTGAAGCTCTCCAGTAAGGAGGAATCCGCTGGTTCCTGACAGATTTTTCTCCATTTTAAGGATTTAGAAATATTTTCCTTATATCAAGTCAAAATTTGACTCCTTGAAACATCTATTTATTGTTTATAGGTCTGCCTTCTAGAGCTGACTTGAATAAATGGACTCTCCCATTTAACTATAATTCAAATATTGAAATACAGTTATTATGCCCTAACCTTATCAAGCCATTATTTATCAAAGCTAAAAATCCCAAGTTGCTAAAACTCAGCCCTTTATAGCCTGATATTCACCAATATTCCTTCTCTGGATGCTGTTTTCACCTTAGAAATTGTGGAGATCATAAGTAGGCATGTTATTCCAGATTCCATCAGAACAGAGCAGAGTGTAACAGAATATCTCTTCACTAGTCCTAGACATTAAGCTTTTCTAAATGCACTAAACTGGATCATCCTTTTAAAGTATCACAGCACATTATTGACTTAAATAAGTTTTCAGGCCAACAAAGTTCTTATATTCTTTTCAGATAAACTGGTGTCTACCAAAGCCTCTTTCATTTTGACATTGACTTTTTGAACACAAATACAAAATTTTGCATTTATTCCTATTAAATTTCATTTTATTACATTCAGCCCAAGATTCTGGTCTATCAAGATATTGATTAATCCTGATTCTGTCATGCAGCTTATCAGTATAATAACTTTTTGACATCTAGAAATTTGATAAGCAAATGGTCTGCCAGAATCCAAGCCAATGACTAAAATGATAAATTTCACAGAGCCAAGCCCAGATTCCTGGAACATTCTCCCCAAAATCTCTTTCCAAAATGGTAGCCAATCTCAGTGAATATTCTTTAGGTCCTATCCAGATACTCTCATTCCATCTTTTATGCAAAATCAGGATAAGAAACTTTATTTGAAAAGCTTTGTTAAAGTAAACTATAGATATAATACTGCCCCAGATTATGCTAGCTGCATTCTACCTCTTCCTAGCTCATTGTCCATCTTTTCTCAAAGAGTTAACCACCTGATTCACCATCTTCTTTTCCTTTCTCTTCCAACTCCTGCATTTAGACTGGAGGATTTTACTATTCTTATAGATCCTTCTTCAAAATCCCTAATTTACCATTTGATCCACTTCCTTAAATCTTGTGATCCATTCTTTACTACATTCAGTCACTAATGGGGATGGTGAAAAATTAGATCTTGGAATTACCCACAAGCATTCAATTTCCATAATTAGAAATTCCAGCATTCCCTTATCTCACCATAATCTCTTATATAATTCTACCCCTTGCTTTAATCCATTCCTTTTATACTTGCTTTTCTACCTCATTGAGACTTCCCTTCCTTCTACCCTTTATTATTTTCTTGAGGCATTACTCCTACTCTCACATCACTCTCTTCTCTATAATCTCAATTCTTTAGTCATTTCAACTCCACACCATCTTATGCTCCTATACTCTGTAGCCTCTCTTCTCTTGACAAAAGTTAGTCCTTGATTAGTTTCACCATCTGCTTCCTACTCATAAACTGCTGAACAAAGCTGGAGGAAATCCCACTGTTTTACTGGCAGTTCTTTTATTCCTTCTTAATTGATTCCCTGTTCCTCCTGAAGTGCCTACCCATGGTTGCACATGTATATGCACATTTAAGGAAATTTTTCCTCTTCATTTTTTTTTTTAATTTTTGATAAGGACATTTGAAGTGATTATTCCATCTCCCCTTCTCTTCATCTCAGAATACTTTGATATTATTTCTCTCTTTATTTCCCCAGTCTTTGGCAAGTAGTGGGCTTTTCTGTCTAAGACCAATTTCTCTACATAGGCACAGGATCCCATCCCATCCCATCTTGAGATGGCTGGTGTCACAGTAATAGATCTCTGAGACTGGAATCAGGAAGATCTGAATTAAATAAAGTCTCGGACTGTGTGATTTTGTACAAGTCATTTTACCTGATTGCCTCAGTTTCCTCAACTATAAATGGAACTAATAAAGCATCCACCTTTTAGGGCTGTTATGAAACTCAAATTTGTAAAAAACTTGTTCATGGAACATATTAGGAACTATACAAATGTGTATTACCTTCCTGCTTTCCTCTTCTGTTTCTCCAAATGATTGCAGTCACAACCCACTTATAATTAATAAAATTATAGTTCTACACTAAAACAAAAATTCAGGCAACTAATGGCTCCAGAATTCAAGATTCCTACTAGCAATTTGTTAAGTAGTACTTCAAAGGAGTTCTTAGTGAGAGAGAAATGAATAACTTTCTCCCTTCCAGCTGGTATGGAGGGTGGGGTTGCAGGAACTTACACTGAATATGTAACATTTGAATATCTCCATGGTCAAATGATTGGTATAATTGCTCACAGCACTGGCTTACCTCTCTACCATAAGAGAATAAGGGGCTCAAACAGTATTTCAATTCTCATATAAATGCTAAAAATTATACATCTGTGAAGGGGGATAAAGAATATCAGTGTGCAAACAAAGATGGAGGAAAAGGCCTGGAGAGGCAAAGAGAAATGTCAAAAAGATGGAGGGTGAAGAAAGTAAAAGGCAAGAAAGACAAAGTAGTCTCTAAAACACATGAGAGCTAAGAATCATACTAAATTATACACACACATACACACGTATATGTATATATGCATATACATAGGTATATGTGTGTAAATATATATGCATATATATAGGTGTTGTACACATACACACAAATATATAGGTATGTGCATGCTATATACTTGCATATACATATATATGCATACACAGATAGACAATGGATGAAAGTAACTTATTTTGCATCAAGTAATGATTATGTAGATGACAGCTGCTATCTGGTAAAAGATAATTCAGTTAAGTCAGGAGAAGAAAATATATTAAACAATTGTGGGTGTTTCTTCTATGCTGAGCTGGACTAATAGTATAACTTGATAATCTGTTAGTATCTCCCTCCCAATTTGAAAGTAATCTCATATCCTTTATCTCAATTGTCCAATCCCTAAAGCCCCTCCCCCCAAAAAAAGTCCCTCCAGTGATATGCTGATTGATATTTAACAACTGACTTCCAGGAAGAAAAAAAACTGCATCTAACATTTAATTTGCATAATTAGCATTTTCCCATCATTGTATTAAAACTAGATAGTCAAAAAAATCAAACAATCTCTTCTTTGTAATGTTCACCAATTTCCAAGGTGTAGACCTTCACTTTAAAAACTTTTAAATTGGCTTTCTCAAGCTATTTCTCCAATTCTTCCACAGTCACATCCTTCTATCTTAAAGCTCTTGCCACAGATGAGTAGGAATAATGATTCTTTATATCATTTTTGTTGTTTATTTTTCACACTGAAGTTGTTCTGTGTTGATATTATTGTTTGAAAGAAATATTTTATTCTCTCTAAAATCTTGAAAGCTGAAAGTTATTCCTGTATCTCTAATCCTATTCTTCTAAGATGGAAACCAAACTGCATTTTGAGTTTTGATCAATCATTTGACCTTGACAGAAATATAAATATTATATATACTTTTCTAACTATTTAAAAATTCTTCCTTTTCTCCATACTTACTGGTTGTAATATGCCTAGAATTTTTGTCATGCTTATTTGAAATTCACCTTGGAGAACTCCTGTGCTTATAAGGATCTGTAGCTCAGGAGTGGTCTTTTCACTTTATTAACACTTTCCAGATAATGAATGTTGGAGGGGATATGGGAAAATTAGGACATAAATACATTGTTGGTGGAACTGTGAACAGATCCAGCCATTCTGGAGGACAATTTGGAACTATAACCAAAGGACTATAAAACTGTGCATATCCTTTGCTCTAGCAGTGTCTCTACTGGGTTTGTATTCCAAAGAGATCATCAGAAAGAAAAAAAAAAGGACCCACATGTGCAAAAATGTTTGTGGCAGCCCTTTTTATAGTGGCAAGGAACTGGAAACTGAGTGGATGCCCATCATTGGGGAATGACTGAATAAGTGATGATATATGAATGTTATGGAATATTATTGTTCTATAAGAAATTATCAGCAGGATGATTTCAGAAAGGCCTGGAGAGACTTATATGAACAGATGCTAAATGAAGTGAGCAGAATCAAGAAAGCATTATATGCAGCAACAACAAGATTATGTAATGATCAACTCTGATAGAAGTGGGTCTTTTCAATGATGAGGATTCAGGCCAGTTGCCACAGACTTGTGATGGAATAAGCCATTTGCATTCAGAAAGAGGGATATTGGGACTTAATGTGGATCACAACATAATATTTTCACCTTTTTTGTTATTGTTTGACTGTTTTTTTTTTCCTTCTCATTTCTTTTCCCTTTTGATGTCATTTTCTTGTGCAGAATGATAAATGTGGAAATATATATAGAACTGCACATGTTCAACATATATTGGATTATTTCCTATCTAGGGGAGGAAAGTGGAAGGAAAGAAGAAAGAAAAATTTGGAACACAAGGTTTTGCAATACTGAATACTGAAAACTATCTTTGCATGTATCTTGAAAAGAAAAAGCTATTATTTAAAAAAAAATTCCAACCACATGAGCACATTGCTAGCCCTACCCAATTTTTTCTTTCCCCTACTACCCTTTCTCTTACTTTCTTCTTTTCAAGCCCTTCTCACTCTACTTCAACTTTAATCCTTCCCTTTTTGCTTGTTTTTCTTCCTCTATCTCCTTCTCCTTCTCCTTGCACATGATTTCCTACCCCTCTCCAAATGCAAGTATACATGCTAGGATTCTTCTATCCTACTGACTTTATCCTCTAGCTATATCATTTTTTTTCTTCTCTATGAAATAAAAAACTATGATTTATGTCATAAAACTCTCCCAGTCACAATCAATAAATGTTTTGGGCCTACTGTACTGATAAAAGACGTGTTTGACTCAACAAATACATTAGTGCAATTTGAAACGAAGAGCCTAAGGAAAATTGTTTAAAATCCAAGTAAGACATGAGATTAACAAAGAATCTAGTCTTATTAAATACTTTATCAAATTAATCACATTTGACTAGAATATATGCAGCCTTAGTTATGAAAAAGGCCAATCTCAGGAGATTATTATGTAATTGTTTATTTTTTACGTATATGTGTATGCATATATCCATAGGTGCATATATATATATAAGTATACACACATATATATACATGTACACACATGTATGTGCATATATACATATCTACATGTGCATTGCACATATACACATATGCATGTTTGTATAAACAATTGTTTAAAGCTGCTCCTGTAGACTTATGACAGTTATGAATGAAGTATTTATAGCATTTACTGGGTGCTGGAGATAAAGAAAACTAAGACAGTTCCTGCTATACAGGAGATCCCAATTTAGTGGAATATTCAACACATACTGAAAGTTTGTGGAGCTTGATGGACAGCTCTTGAGCTCTTTGGGGAATAGCATCAAAGTATATAATAATACCTCTTCTTTAATATATCTTTTCCACAAATAAAACCATATCATTTTCTGATGTTAAACCATTTGAAAGTACAAAAAACCTTTGGTGGCAAAACAACTTTCTATTCTGGGCCTTTAATTGATGAGGACCTTTGGTGACTATTATAGTTGTAGCACACTTAGATGAAAATCTTTATCTCCACAAGGGTTACACTTCTCAAGAATATTGCTGCAGACAATTTGGAAATAAAGTCAATTGTATCGTAAGTCCTGGCTATCTCCAACAGGGTATTATTTCAGGGATTTACTGAAGGAATAGGTAGTTTTATGTAACATTACTAAGTAAAAACCAAAAATAGGCCTACCAGAAATAAAAGGAGAGTATAGAAAGTGATTTATCCTTCCTAGCCACTTTTAAACTGTTTCCTCACCTTAGGTAAAGCAGATACAGCATTAAAAGAATTTGCTAGAAATCAAATCAAATCAATAAATATTATTTTGCCAAAGGTTTTCTATGAAATTACCATATTACCTAGGAGCTCTAGCTTTTTATTACTTCTATTAAGAATTCTACATTTTTTTTTGTAATTTCTTTCAAATACCTTCATTTGCACCAACTGAAAGCATCAGTATAACCTTAAGAATCTTTAATGTGTTTCACACTAAGGGTAAACTTTATTAAAGGACTTAGTAAAGTTGCTCTTTTAGAGAATTAATATATCTCCATTTTTATGCATTCACTATTTTTACAATGCTTTAAGACGCTATTTTTTCAAATAGTTGACTCCTCTGTTTTATTATGTTATTGTTTTTTACTGTTGTTCGTTAATATTGAAAAACTAAGGAAAAGAATGAAAAATTTCTTACCTTAAAGGCAGAGGACGTTAGCACATTTACTCTAGTTCTATTCCCTATAAGGAAGGAAAGGTAGAGCATTTCTCACTTTTCACCAGAGGAAACAAATACAAGCATCTCTATCATTTTAAGAAGCTATCTAAGAATTATTCCATAATATGGAGCATTGATAAAATAATAGGACAAGTGAATGTAGTAGGAATAAGATTGCCAAGAGAAGGATAACAGTGAGTAAGAGATAAAAACTTCTTGAGTATTTAAATGGAAAGAGCATACGATTTTGAGCCTGAAGTCCTGGCTTAGATATTAATTAGCTAAATGACAATGGGTAAGCCACTTAACCTCCTATAGGACTATTTTTCTTCATATGTAAAATGGGGATAATATTACCTTGTAGTATTTTCTTCACAGGATTGTTGTTGATTGAAATTTTATATCTGAAGTTCTTTGCAAACCTTAAAAAGGAACCATATAGATTTCAACTTTACCCTCACTCCATTGCACCCCCCCAGTGGAAAATAGAATCCTTTAAATTAATAATGATTTTTTTTCATCAGGATTTTGTGTTACCAGGCTCTACATAATACTTTGTACATATTAGGAGTTTAATAAATGCTTTTTGAATTAAATTAAATTAAATTTAACTCTGCTCTTCTGGGTTCCAATTTTTTTCATCTGTAAAATGAAGATACTTCAGTATTACCTAAGATATTTACAAGTCTATGTGATGCTGTAATATGCAAGGATGTTATGCTTTTTTGCCACATTGCTAATAATTGGAAAACTTCTAATATTCTGCAACCATATTGCTCATAATTTGAAAATTTTCTCTTGGGCTCAGGAAACCTATGAAATGAAAATGAAGATTAACATGAGGACTTGTGAGTGGATCAATGCGTAATTATGCTCTTGGTATATGGGCCTCTTGGGAATGATTTCATTTAAGGTCTCCCAAGATACTGCACTTTACTCCTATCGATGGATAACTGCTGATCAGTAACATTACCAAAATGAAAACACGAGGGAGTAAGGAGATGAAATCTACCCCATACACAGCATATCTAAAGAATTCCACTCTTCTGTCCATGTGGCTGAAGCCCAGGGGCAAAAGGAAAGAACAGATTGTTTCTTTCTCCTTTGCTGATAATGAAACCAACTGAGCATAGGCTATTAGAGATGGGTAATTTCTTCCTAAGACATCAGTGTGATTTTCTATGCACACTTAGATACCACATTGGCTATGGTCTTCGAAACCACCCAGACACTCTCTGCTGATGTCACCATTCTCTAATTCTGATCCATTTTCTCCAATAAATTCTCCATAGGAATATACCAAATGCAATGAGGCCTTTCCTCTAGTTAATTTGACACTATATAGGTATCAATAGCACTGTGCAGCAGTCATCACTCAGTGTTATCACCTGACCTTTTCTAGCCACACATTTTTGCTTGATGCAATTTTTTTCTGTCATCTTGGTCTCATTTTATAAATTCATTAGAATTACACAGGGTGTCCCAAAAGTCTTAGGGCAATTTGCAATTATAATAGTTTATTTATTTATTTGATAATTTGTTTCAATAACTTTCATATTTAAGATATCAAAACTTACAACTGCACTAAAATTGTATATTTTACAATATAAACACTTCAGCCTTTAGGACATCTCTTATCAATTGCAGATACACAGAATCTGATCATTGAGAAGAGTCTCAGAGGCCATCTGATTCAACAAGTGACTAAGATCTCTTGTCATTCAGAGGTTATCTTGTCTTCATGTGAAGATATCAAGTAAGAAAAAAACTATAACCTCCACAGATATCCCATTCCATATCTGGATTGCTCAAATTGTAGGAAAATTTTCCTGGCATGGAACTTAACTCTACTGGCCCGAAATAGTCTCCTATTGTAGTCTAGAGATAAGCAGAAAAAAGTTGGCTCTTTTTTCCCCACAAAACATGTTCTCAAATACCTGAAAACTGCTATCTTATCCCCTCAACATCTCTAATCCTTTCACCTCACTGGTTACCCTCTTTTGTATGTTCTTAAATTTGTCAATTCCCAAAATGTGCAGTTTAGAATTTTACACAGTAGCTAAGCAAGACAGAACATAACAGGGATATTACCTTCTTCTGTTAAAGTCATTTTGAGTGCCCCTGTTACATTAAATTAAATTCAAAAGGCATTCATTAAGTACTTAATATGTACCAGTAAATGTGATAGGTGCTGAGAATACAAAGGCAAAAATAAAGTCTTTCCTATGTGAATTAAAACCAAAAATGACACCCTGAGAAACTTATGTTCCACTATACTCACCTAAGGATCCTTATTGTCAATTCAGCTATCCCAAATGATATATCAAGCTTTGAACAAAAATTCTGAATAAATATTAACCTGTTTGTTGTACCTACAAAAATAGGTAATTTTAAATTTTAAAAACTGACTCAAACAAGTTAAAATTTCAGAGTTAAGTGATACAACCCATGCACAAACTTAATGTTATCTTTGTTCTTGTGCTTTTATGTTATACATATTTTGGTACTCATACCATCAGGCCAGATTCCTAAAGAACAGCTATAATATTCTCTCAAGCCTTGGGAGTTAAATCTAAGGAATTACAGGGAGCCAGAATTGTCTTTTTAATGCCATAAAATCCCTATCCATCTTTTTCTTCTCAAGGTAATCATTTGACCTCAATTAGTTAGCCAGACAATTAGGTATTCAAAAATACCTAATATTTATTGATGATGGCATAAGAACATTTGGAACAAACTGTAAAATTTTGTGACAAATTATCTTACCCGTACATTCAGAGTCCAAGGAAAAGTGGGTTCAATCTAAGAGTATGTGGGGCAAAGGCAAGTCACAGTTCCTAAGAGCCTTTTTTTTTTTTTTTTTTTTTTTTTGTGGAGTCGAAAAGATGTCTCCTTTAGCTATAGTGTCATTTTTTTCAGGGCATTTTGGAGAATTTTGATTTTATGAGCAGTTTGTATTGGTTCCAGATGCTTACATTCCTGTCTTCTGTTCTAAAGATGCTACTAGGATGCTGATGAGAAGACAGGTAGTCCAAAATGCCTTTGGACAGATCTTTCAAATTTCACAAGGTCTTCCTAAGACCAAAGCTGATGTAAATGTACTCTCCTTCCTTTCCTATTCTCAAGCCATTTCTTTTCATGGTCAGCTCTATAACCTTTCTGCCAGATAGATATATTTCCCTTAGCCAATCTGGTCCCAGTCCCTTAGCCGATCTAAATAGTTTTCCTATAGCATTTTGGAAGATGTCTTGACTTTGTTCATACCTAATTAGTCATCAAAATGTGTTAATATGGTCTGAATATATCTAGGCTTAATATCTAGAGCTCAAACCCTGAGGACACTAAAAGCAAAATGTCACCAAATGAAGCTTCAAAGAGAGATATGAGTTAGCCTCCATATTACAAAGCTCTTTCGAAGATTCAAAAAAAAACCTTAAAAGAGAGTTAGAAGAAAAATTGGGGAAGAAAATGAGAACTTTGCAAGAAAATTGGGAAAAGGAAATATAGAAATTATCAAACAAAACTCCTTAAAAATAGATTTAACAAAATGAGAAAGAATATAACTCCTTACAAAAGTTCAATTGGCCAAATGCAAAAAGAGATTAAAAAAAGCTAACTAAAGAAAATAGCTCACTAAAAATTAGCATTGAACAAATGGAAATGAATGAGTCAAGGAGATATCAAGAATCAATCAAATAAAACAAAAAAAAAATCAAAAAATAGAAAAAAATGCAAAATTCCTCTTTAGAAAAACAACTGTCTTGGAAAATAGATCCAGAAGAGAAAATCTAAAAAATATTGGGCTATCTGAATGTAATATTCTTCTCTGGAATATAATGTTCTCTGGGAGCAGGTTTCTTTTCAGTTCAATAATCACAACTGCAGCCACCAGTTAAAGTTCATATCCTTTATTGTCTCCTTCAAAGCCTTGTCTCCTTCTCTTGGGGCTTGCTAGTTTTCTTAGAGGCCTTATGGATCTTGGGTTCAGTGTTCTCCACAGGACAACCCACCACCACTTCTCTGTCTTCCTTTGTTCTGCCCAACTACCTTCTCTGGCTTCTGAATCTCCCAGAGTCAATCCTGGCTGAGGCTCCTAGCTTATATATGCTCTCTTAAAGGTGTGAATCTTGCAGAACTCTAATAAATACTAAGTGCATTAGTGAACTAGAGAACTGTTAAGTACCATGCTAACTTAGATAACTGCCTTAGCACCTTGTAAGAATCCTAACACCTGAATACCTTGATGAAAAAAAAAAGCCTATAGGCAGAATATTTCAAGAAATCATCAAGGAAAGCAGCCATTATGTCCTAGAATCAGAGGGTTAAATAGCTATTGGAAGAATTTACAAATTACCTCCTGAAAGAAATCCCAAAATGAAAACTCCAAGAAATACTAAATTTCAGAATTATCAAATCAAGAAGAAAATCCTGCAAGCAGTAAGAAAGAAACAATTCAAATATTGAAGAGCCACAATCAGGACCACCCAGGACCTAGCAGGTTCTACTTTAAAGGACAGAAGAGCCTGGAATATGATATTCTGTAGGGCAAAGGAGCTTAGATTGTAGCCAAGAATCAACTATCTAGAAAAATTAAACATTATCTTTCAGGACAACAGATGAACATTCAATGAAATAGGTGTGAAAATATCAGAGCTAAACAGAAAATTTGATCTTCAATTACGGAATTCAAGAAAAGCATAAAAAGATAAAAAAGGAAAGAAAAAAAACTATTTTTAAAGTTAAAAAGTATACATCCTTATATGGGAAGATAATATGTTTAATTCTTGAAAATTATATATTTGTTAGGGGTATACTTAAAGGATGTAGGTGTAACTTGATTTTATTGTGATGATATAAAAAAGAAACTAGGGGTGGAAAATGGATTGTATTGGAAGAAGAGGAAAGGGGAGGTAAAATGGACAAATTACATCTCATGAAGAGGCAAAAAAGATCTATTACATTTGAGGAAAAGAAGGGAGGGGGACGAACTTTGTATATCCTTAATTTCAACAGGCTAGATTCAAAGAGAGAATATCAGACATATTTAATTCCATAGAGAAACTTGTCTCATCCTATAGGGAAGTAGGAGGGGAAAAGGGAAAGGAAAGGTGCTGACACCTAATAGAAAGAAGAATAGAAGTAAAAGGGAAAAGGAATGAGGGAAGCAGGAGCTGTAAAAGGGGAGGGATTTTTGAGGAAGATGGTGGTCAGAAGCAAAACATTGGGGAGGAGGGAAAGGGGGAAAGGTAAGAGAAAAATATAACTTGGGGAAAATAAGATGCCGGGAAATACAGAGTTATTTTATTACTATTTTATGTTATTTTAACTGTGAATGGCAATGGGATGAATTTTCCCATAAAACAGAAATGAGTAGCAGACTGGATTAAAAGCCAGAATCTTACAATATGTTGTTTACAAGAAGCACATTTAAAGCAGAGGGATACTTACAGAGTAAAAGTAAAAGGCTAGAGCAGAATCTATTATGCTTCAGTTGAAGTAAATAAATAAATAAATAAATAAACAAACAAACAAACAAATAAATAAATAAATAAAATAAGTAGGAGTAGTGATCCTAATCTCTGCTCAAACAAAAGTAAAAATAGACCTAATCAAAAGAGATAAGGAAGGAAACTACATTTTGCTAAAAAGGATACAACAGTAATGAAGTAATATCAATACTAAACATACATGCATCAAGTGGTATAGCATCTAAATCCCTAAAGAAGTTAAGAAAACTGTAAGAAGAAATAGACCTCAAAACTATACTAGTGGGGGATCTCAACCTTGCTCTCTCAGAACTAGATAAACTGAACCACAAAAAAATAAGTTAAGGAGGTAATAGAATGTTAGAAAAGTTAGGTATGATTGACCTTTGGAGAAAATTGAATGGAGGCATAAAGTTTACTTTTTTCCCATAGTTCTTAGAACCTATACAAAAACTGATCATATATTAGTACATAAATACCTCAGAATTTTTTTTTTTTTATTTTATAATTATAACATTTTTTGACAGTACATATGCATGGGTAATTTTTTTACAACATTATCCCTTGCACTTACTTCTATTCAGATTTTTTCCCTTCCTCCCCCAAACCCCTCCCCCAGATGGCAAGCAGTCTTATATATGTTAAATATATTACAGTATAATTTAGATACAATATATGTGTGTAGAACCGAATTTTTTGTTGCACAGGAAGAATTGGATTCAGAAGGTAAAAATAACAGTTTACATTCATTTCCCATTGTTCCTTTTCTGGATGTAGCTGGTTCTTTCCATCATTAATCAATTGGAATTGGATTAGCTCTTCTCTATGTTGAAGAAATCCACTTCCATCAGCATACATCCTCGTACAGTATCATTGTTGAAGTGTATAATGATCTTCTGGTTCTGCTCGTTTCACTCAGCATCAGTTGATGTAAGTCTCTCCAAGCCTCTCTATATTTCTCCTGTTGGTCATTTCTTATAGAACAATAATATTCCATAACATTCATATACCATAGTTTACCCAACCATTCTCCAATTGATGGACATCCATTCATCTTCCAGCTTCTAGCCACTATGAAAAGGGCTGCCACAAACATTTTGGCACATACAGGACCCTTTCCCTTCTCTAGTAGTTCCTTGGGGTATAAGCCCAGTAGTAGTATGGCTGGGTCAAAGGGTATGCACATTTTGATAACTTTTTGGGCATAATTCCAGATTGCTCTCCAGAATGGTTGGATTCTTTCACAACTCCACCAACAATGCATCAGTGTCCCAGTTTTCCCACAGCCCCTCCAACATTCATCATTATTTGTTCCTGTCATCTTAGCCAATCTAACAGGTGTGTAGTGGTATCTCAGAGTTGTCTTAATTTGCATTTCTCTGATCGATAATGATTTGGAACACTCTTTCATATGAATGGAAATAGTTTTAATTTCATCATCTGAAAATTGTCTGTTCATATCCTTTGACCATTTATCAATTGGAGAATGGCTTGATTTCTTATAGATTAAAGTCAATTCTCTGTATATTTTGGAGATGAGGCCTTTATCAGAACCTTTAACTGTAAAAATTTTTTCCCAATTTGTTACTTCCCTTCTAATCTTGTTTGCATTAGTTTTGTTTTTGCAGAAACTTTTTAATTTGGTGTAATCAAAATGTTCTATTTTGTGATCAATAATGGTCTCTAGTTCTCCCTTGGACACAAACTCCTTCCTCCTCCACAAGTCTGAGAGGTAAACCATCCCATGTTCCTCCAATTTATTTATGATTTCGTTCTTTATGCCTAAATCTTGGACCCATTTTGATCTAATCTTAGTATGTGGTGTTAAATGTGGGTCCATGCCTAGTTTCTGCCATACTAATTTCCAGTTTTCCCAGCAGTTTTTGTCAAATAATGAATTCTTATCCCAAAATTTGGGATCTTTGGGTTTGTCAAAGATTAGATTGCTATTTTTATTCACTATCTTGTCCTGTGAACCTAACCTATGCCACTGATCAACTAGTCTATTTCTTAGCCAATACCAAATGGTTTTGGTGACTGTTGCTTTATAATATAGCTTTAAATCAGGTACACTTAGACCACCTTCCTCTGACTTTTTTTTCATTAGTTCCCTTGCAATTCTCGACCTTTTATTCTTCCATATGAATTTTGTTGTTATTTTTTCTAGGTCATTAAAATAGTTTCTTGGGAGTCTGATTGGTATAGCACTAAATAAATAGATTAGTTTGGGGAGTATTGTCATCTTTATTATATTCGCTCGGCCTATCCAAGAACATTGAATGTCTTTCCAATTATTTAAATCTGACTTTATTTTTGTGGCAAGTGTTTTGTAATTTTGCTCATATAATTTCTGACTCTCCTTTGGTAGATATATTCCCAAATATTTGATACTATCGACTGTTATTTTGAATGGAATTTCTCTTTGTATCTCTTGCTGTTGGATTGTGTTGGTAATGTATAAAAATCCTGAGGATTTATGTGGATTTATTTTGTATCCTGCGACTTTGCTAAAATTCTGAATTATTTCTAATAGCTTTTTAGCAGAGTCTTTGGGGTTCTCTAAGTATACCATCATGTCATCTGCGAAAAGTGACAATTTGATTTCTTCATTTCCTACTCTAATTCCTTGGATCTCTTTCTCGGCTCTTATTGCCAAGGCTAGAGTTTCTAGTACTATATTGAATAGTAATGGTGATAGTGGGCAACCTTGTTTCACTCCTGATCTAACAGGGAAAGGTTCTAGTTTATCACCATTACATATGATGTTTACTGAAGGTTTTAAATATATGCTCCTTATTATTTTAAGGAATAGTCCATTTATTCCTATACTCTCAAGCGTTTTTAGTAGGAATGGATGTTGGATTTTATCAAATGCCTTTTCTGCATCTATTGAGATGATCATATGGTTTTTATTAATTTGATTATTAATATGGTCAATTATACTAATAGTTTTCCTAATATTAAACCAGCCCTGCATTCCTGGTATAAACCCCACTTGGTCATAGTGTATTATTCTGGGGATGATTTTCTGAAGTCTATTTGCTAATATCTTATTTAAGATTTTAGCATCAATATTCATTAAGGAAATTGGTCTATAGTTTTCTTTCTCAGTTTTCGATCTACCTGGTTTAAGTATCAGTACCATGTCTGTGTCATAGAAGGAATTTGGTAGGACTCCTTCAATCCCTATTTTTTCAAATAGTTTACATAGCATTGGAGTTAGTTGTTCTTTAAATGTTTGGTAGAATTCACCTGTAAATCCATCTGGTCCTGGGGACTTTTTCTTAAGAAGTTGGTTAATAGCTTGGTCTATTTCTTTTTCTGAGATGGGACTATTTAGACTACTTACTTCTTCCTCTGTTAATCTGGGCAAGCTATATTTTTGAAGGTATTCTTCCATTTCATTTAAGTTATCGAATTTATCGGCATAAAGTTGAGCAAAGTAGCTCCTAACTATTGTTCTAATTTCCTCTTCATTAGTGGTGAGTTCACCCTTTTCATTTTCAAGACTATCAATTTGCTTTTTCTCTTTCCTTTTTTTAATCAGGTTTACTAAGGGTTTGTCTATTTTGTTGGTTTTTTCATAAAACCAACTCTTAGTTTTATTAATTAATTCAATAGTTTTTTTACTTTCAATTTTATTAATCTCACCTTTTATTTTTTGAATTTCAAGTTTTGTGTTTGTCTGGGGGTTTTTAATTTGTTCCTTTTCTAGCAATTTTAGTTGTAAACCCAATTCGTTGGCCCTCTCTTTCTCTATTTTATGCAAGTAGGCCTGTAGAGATATAAAACTTCCCCTAATTACTGCTTTGGCTGTATCCCACACATTTTGGTATGATGTCTCATTATTGTCATTTTCTTGGGTGAAGTTAT
Source organism: Sminthopsis crassicaudata (assembly GCF_048593235.1). Lineage (NCBI taxonomy): Eukaryota > Metazoa > Chordata > Mammalia > Dasyuromorphia > Dasyuridae > Sminthopsis > Sminthopsis crassicaudata. The sequence continues at coordinate 505,774,982 of NC_133619.1, forward strand.
TAATTATGTCTATGATTTGCTGTTTTACCCAATCATTCTTTAGTATAAGATTATTTAGTTTCCAATTATTTTTTGGTCTATTTTCCCCTGGCTTTTTATTAAATGTTATTTTGATTGCATTATGGTCTGAAAAGGATGCATTTACTATTTCTGCCTTACTGCATTTGATTTTGAGGTTTTTATGCCCTAGTATATGATCAATTTTTGTATAGGTTCCATGAACTGCTGAGAAGAAAGTATATTCCTTTCTGTCTCCATTTAGCTTTCGCCAAAGATCTATCATATCAAACTTTTCTAGTATTCTATTTACCTCTTTGACTTCTTTCTTATTTATTTTGTGGTTTGATTTATCTAATTCTGAGAGTGCAAGGTTGAGATCTCCCGCTATTATAGTTTTGCTATCTATTTCCTCTTGCAGCTCTCTTAATTTCTCTTTTAAGAATTTAGATGCTGCACCACTTGGTGCATACATGTTTAATATTGATACGGCTTCACTATTGATGCTTCCCTTTAGCAGGATATAATGCCCTTCCTTATCTCTTTTAATTAGATCAATTTTTGTTTTTGCTTGATCTGAGATGAGGATGGCTACTCCTGCTTTTTTGGTTTTGCCTGAAGCATAATAGATTCTGCTCCACCCTTTTACTTTTAGTTTGAATGTCTCATCCTGTTTCAGGTGTGTTTCCTGTAAACAACATATAGTAGGATTCTGACTTTTAATCCAGTCTGCTAACTGCTTCCTCTTTATGAGGCAGTTTGCCCCATTCACATTTATGGTTAGAAGGACTAATTCTATATTGCTTGCCATCCTATTAACCCCTGCTTATGCTTTTCCCCTTTCCTTCCCTTTTACCCTCCTATCCAGTATTAAACTGGTAAACACCACTTGCTTTTCACAGCCCTCCCTTTTTAGGATCCCTCCCCCACCTTAAAGATCCTCCCCTTATTTTATCCCTTTTCCTCGAAATTACTGTATTCCCTTCCCCTTAGCTTACTCCTTCCCTTTCACTTTTCAATGAAGTGGAAGAAGTTTCACCATAAATCGAATATGTCTATTGATACACGCTATGTTCATCTCCCTCCTTTCTTTCTCTCAGATATAATAGGTTACCTTTGCCTCTTCATGAGATGTAGTACCACCACTTTATACTTTTTTATGATATAATCTCCTTTCCACCTCTAGTTTCTAAGACAAATTGTACATATGTTCTTTACATATTTTTTTGACAGAAGTATAGTTCTCAAGATTTCTTTTTACCTTTTTTAGAAGTCTCTTGAGTTCTGTATTTGAAGATCAAACCTTTTATGTAGGTCTGGTTTTTTCATCAAAAATAGATGGAATTCATTTATTTCGTTAAATGTCCATCTTCTTCCCTGGAAAATGATGCTCATTCTTGCTGGGTAAGTCACTCTTGGCTGCATACCAAGTTCCTTAGCCTTTCGGAATATCATGTTCCAGGCCCTGCGTTCTTTTAATGTGGACGCTGCTAGATCCTGTGTTATCCTTATTGTGGATCCTCCATATCTGAATTGTTTTTTTCTAGCAGCTTCCAATATCTTTTCCTTTGTCTGATGGTTCTTGAACTTGGCCACTATATTTCTTGGCGTTTTGATTTTAGGGTCCCTTTCAGTAGGTGATCGATGAATTTTCTCAATGTCTATTTTACCCTCTGTTTCCAAAACGTCTGGGCAGTTCTCTTTGATAATTTCCTCGAAAATGGTGTCCAAGCTCTTTTTTTCCTCCCATTTTTCAGGGAGTCCGATTATTCTCAAATTGTCTCTCCTGGATCTGTTTTCCAGGTCTGTTGTCTTTCTGGTAAGGTACTTGACAGTCTTTTCAATTGTCTCATTTCTCTGGTTTTGCTTGACTCCCTCTTGGTTTCTCCTTGAGTCATTCATTTCTACTTGTTCCAGTCTAATTTTCAATGATGTATTTTCTTCACTCACTTTTTTTATATCTCTTTGTAATTGTCCAATTGAGTTTTTATCTTCTATGGAATTTTTTTCCATTGTATTTTTTAGAGAGCTGATTTCTTTTTCCAGCTCTCTAATCCTGTTTTCCTTGGAGTTGTTTACCTTTTCCAGCTCACTAATCTTGTTTCTCAATGATTTGATTTCTTTATCCATTCTGTCTTTGAATGCATGGGATGACTTCTTCAGGCTCTCTTGCCAAGCTTCCCTTTCCTTTTCCCATTTCTCTTCCAGCTCTCTTGTGAGAGCCTTTTTGATTTCCTCTATGAGGTTCTTTTGTATTGAGGAGCAGCTTATATCCCTCCCAGGGGATACATCTGGGGACATTCTGTTCCTAGTCTCTTCAGCATTTGAAGTCTGCTCCCTCTCCACACAGAAGCTGTCAATGGTTAGAGCCCTTTTGAATTTTTTGTTCATTTTGTCAGAGTAGGAATCAAAGAAAACAAACTGACAAGAGAAACAATTGGTCTGTTTTGCGGGGGATAGGGCTGGATGGTATTAATGGGCTTCCTCTACAGACTGGGGGTAGGGCAGCAGAGAGCCACTAACAGAACAGCAATGACTGTACTGAGTCTGTGCTCTGAGGCTCCGAGAACGCACCGAGTCAGTCCAGGTGGGGGTTGGGGGTGGCCGGGCTCTGAGAGACGCTGGCTTTCTGGGGTTTTAATCTTCACCTCCAGTGTTTACACCCTCTCCACCGCTCCTGGCTTGCTGCCAAGACGGAGCATCCACACTGGGGCAAAAGCCCTTTCACAGAAACGGCAGAGATCACACCCCTCCTCCTCCGGTCTGAGCTGTGTGAGCTGCCTGTCTTGCTCTGGCTGTCTGCCCTCAGTCTGCGCCCAGTCTGATTGACCCTCCCCCGAACAAACACAGACCTTTTCTGGCGACTTTCAAGGATGTCTTCTCTTGGTGATAATTTGTGGATTTCTTTCTGCGTCAAGCATTAAGTCAGAGGCTTGTCATGAAGTAAGTTCTGAGAGAAAACGAGGAGTTCAAGCAGCTGTCTGCCTCCACGCCGCCATCTTGGCCGGAAGTCCAATACCTCAGAATTAAATGCAGAAAGGCAAAAATAGTAAATGCATTTTTTCAGATCATGGTGCAATAAAAATTATAAAGAGTAATCTTGGAGGCCATTTTTTTGCTCTTATCTATTACCTCACCTTAGAGATTATACTTCTAGGGGCTGAGACACTAAATAATAAGGAATTTTGAACCTACTGACTGGATATGGACATCTTTCATATATGGAAATACTTAAAATCCATCAATTATTTCTATAACCTTTTAATGGTCTAGTCATTTTGGGCTCCAAAGATCTTCCAACACATTTTGCTAAAATGCATAAGTTTTGTTTGTGAACCATCTTTGTGTGCAAACCAAATTGAAAGCTTTTTTCAAAGTTATCAATATTTGAAATATTATTGCCTGGGGTAAATCTTCTAAACTGTCATATGTGAGTAGCAGGTCATTTCTTCTATTTGGAAGAGATTATTTTTCTATTCTCCTACCACTTTTAAGAAATGACAAAAAGAGAGGCAAAGGGAAAAATAAAAACACTTGTCATACTACTTTCAAGAAAGGGGGAGGAAAACAAAGAATCAGAAGCTTGTGTCATTCCACTGAATGAGTAGCTGTTCCTAGTTCAGTAATAAGCTCCACTTAACCTTTGCAATAACTGTTTCCCACTCCTTTAGTTCTACTGTGCAGCTGTGGGACAGGGGAAATAAGGTACCATCCAGAGTTACTGAGTCACTTAGAACTTCAAGTTTTTCAGCACTGAGACAGTGAGAGGAATTCCTTGATAAAGACCTGTACAAATATGTCATCAGAAAGGGCTATAGGTTCAGGTAGAATCCATACTTTAACAAGAGCTAATCAGGTACCTCTGATTATATTCATTATACACAAAATAACTCAAATAGCATATTGCACCTATTATTCTCATTGGCTCCAGATGTAAATATGCAATAATATGTTAAGAATTAAAAGCCCTCATTTCCAAAATATATAGAGAACTGACCCTAATTTATAAGAAATCAAACCATTCTCCAATTGATAAATAGTCAAAGGATATGAACAGACAATTCTCAGATGCAGAAATCGAAACTATTTCCACTCATATGAAAGAGTGTTCCAAATCACTACTGATCAGAGAAATGCAAATTAAGACAACTCTGAGATACCACTACACATCTGTCAGATTGGCTAAGATGACAGGAATAAATAATGATGAATGTTGGAGGGGATGTGGGAAAACTGGGACACTAATATATTGTTGGTGGAGTTGTGAAAGAATCCAGACATTCTGGAGAGCAATTTGGAACTATGCCCAAAAAGTTATCAAACTGTGCATACCCTTTGATCCAGCATTGCTGCTATTGGGCTTATATCCCAAAGAGATCTTAAAGAAGGGAAAGGGACCTGTATGTGCCAAAAATGTTTGTGGCAGCTCTTTTTGTAGTGGCTAGAAACTGGAAGATGAATGGATGTCCATCAGTTGGAGAATGGTTGGGTAAATTATGGTATATGAAGGTTATGGAATATTATTGCTCTGTAAGGAATGACCAGCAGGAGGAATACAGAGAGGCTTGGAGAGACTTACATCAACTAATGCTGAGTGAAATGAATAGAAACAGAAGATTGCTGCACACTTCAATGTTGTATGAAGATGTATTCTGATGGAAGTGGATATCTTCAACATAAAGAAGATCCAACTCATCTCCAGTTGATCAGTGATGGACAGAAATAACCACACCCAGAGAAGGAACACTGGGAAGTGAATGTACTGTCTATCTACCCAGGTCACTTATACCTTCGGAATCTAATACTTAACATGCAACAAGAAAATGGGATTTACACACATATATTGTATCTAGGTTATACTGTAACACATGTAAAATGTATGGGATTGCCTGTCATCTAGGAGAGGGAGTAGAGGGAGGGAGGGGATAATTTGGAAAAATGAAAGGGATAATGTTATAAAAAAATACTAATGCATATATACTGTCAAACATTTTTTACAATTATAAAATAAAATTAAATTAAATTAAAAAAAGAATTAAAAGCCCTTTATAACCTAACTCCTATTTTCTAAGCTTTTATCTTACTCCTCAGTGGAGCTTCCTGGATGATCCACAAACAAGAAACTCCATTTCTCAGGTCCAGTTATTTTTTTTTTCTGACTGTATCCCATACCTAGAATGCTCACTAGCCTTCACTCTGTTTAATGAACTCCCTGATTTTTTCTAAGTATGAACTAAAATTCTACTCCTTTAGAAAACCTTCCGCAAACCTTCCTAATTTCAGCATTCTTCCATTATCAGTTATTTCCTATTTATCCTACATAGCTTGTTTTGGATATATTGTTTGCATATTATCTCTTTCATTTAGCTCCTCCAGAGTAGGGGCTATCTTTTGCCTCTTTTTATACGCCTGATCTTAGTAATGTGCCTTTCACATCATAAGCACTTAATATTTATTGAATGAATGAATGAATGGCTAGGTAAAAGCCCTTTGTGAGAAGGCTGAGGTAGATGTTTCACATTTTCCTTCACCTCAAACGTAAATTGTTCAAGCACCTGAACTTCACAAGATCCAGATCCATTTCTTACCAAGGCATATCTGGTTTTGTTATTCTTTTTTTTTTTTTAGCTGTAAGATTGTCAATGGAGCATTGCTCTCCTCCTCTGAGAAATGTTACTGTTATAGAAGCTACTTCTCAATGGGAAACCTACCCTTGACTTGGGACAACCCTCAAAGTTATCACAAAGACTTGAAACATCCATTTCTCAGCATTGCTCTTTAATGACCTGTGTCCATGGAAGGAAACACAAAGATAGCCAGTTGTTCAGGCTCTCTTAGACAAGCACAAATTTTGTTTCCCATGAACTTGGGATCTAAGTCACAACAAGTGGGAGTAAGGGGAAAAGATAAATTCCTTTTACCTTTTGTTCAATGTCCAAGGCAAAAAAAAAGTGCTGACAAAGAATACCACCACAAAAGGACTCTCAAAATAGGCAGAGAAGCTTCTCCCTGACTTTTTAAACACTTTGGAGAAAAAAAGTTCTCTCCAGAATATTCTGTTCTTCACAATACTTAGGTGGCTAGTTTGGGGTCATTGGATCATAATTAGATGTAAATATGGAAGGGACTTTGGAAGTGATCTTATGCAAACCACTTCCACTTTACAGATGAGGAATTTACAGTTTGGAGATATTGAATGATTGGTCAACTGGTCACATAGTAGGTGTTAGTCAAATCTAGCACTCTACATAATATACCACAATCTTTAATCACCCTAATCAAGGGGACCCCTCAAGAAATTCTGGGAAATTACAGAAAAGTGCATGCTCTTAAACCAGATTCCAAGTGAGTAACTTAAGTATTATGGGAGATACCCCAACTAATAAATCAAAAGCTCTTTCCTCACCTTGCTACATATATAAGTGGTATGGTATATTCTCCCATTATAATTTAAATACCCTTAGGCCAGGGATTGCTTTGATTTTGTCTTCATTTCCATAGAACCCAGCACAATGACTTGTACATAGTTGATGCCCCATAAATACTTATTGAATTGAATTCACTTGAATTGAGTTGTGGAAATTTGGGGAAAGTGGTGTGGTATAACATTTATTCAATCATTTTCAGTCATGTCTGACTTTTTGTCACTCTATTTGAGATTTTTCTTGGCAAAGATACTGGAATGGCTTCCAGTTCCTTCTCCAGCTCAATTTACAAATATTATATAAATTTATTATTTTTTTTTTACAAAAAACAGAGTAAGCTGACTTGTCCAGGCTACACAGTAAGTATCTGAGGCCAATTTTGAACTTAGGGAGGTGAATCATCCTTACTCCAGGCCCATAATCTAGTTGCCTATAGTATAGCATATAGGGAACCAAACCAGAATATTTGGATTCTAGCCCACTGTCTGCCTCTGAGGCAAGCTATGAGATTGGATAAGCTACATCCTTGAGATGTGTAATTTATTCATCAATAAAATAGGTTGCAGAGACAAGATGACTTCTAAATCCCACTCTATGATTCTGTTCACCTGAAATAACTGGAAAACACTTCCATATAAGGTATCATTAAGTACTGAATTGTGGATATGGGTTTAAAAAATAAGTAGAAGGCAAGATCAATTTGAGCTGGATTATTTTTGTAATCAAATCAATCCATCATTACAAATTTATTGAATGTCTCCTTTTTGTTCAGCACTGTCTTTTATTAGCTGTCAAAAATTAATATATGAAATAGAAATTCAGCCCTATAATGCAGGATACAACAAAGCACCAAAGAAGAATGATAAGGCAACAGACTAGTGGTTGGATCTAATTCAGTGGTTTTCCTAATATAGTCTTATTATATCTTCCTTTATGTAGACCTCCAATTCCCCTATGATCATTTCAGAAAATGGCAATAGCCTGGCAGTTAGGAGGCATAGCAGTTAGAGCAGGCCTGAAGTCAGAAAGAGTTCATATTTAACTTCGGACAATTTTAGCTGTGTGACTCTGAGCAAGTCACTGGGCCTGTTTGCCTCCTCATAAAACAGATAAAATAATAGCCTTACCTCGCCGAGTTCTCTCTGAAGACCAAATGAGGTCATAATTGTAAGGTGCTTAGCATGGGGCTGGGACATAGTAAGCACTGTACAAATGTAAGTGAAAATTATCATTACATTCCTCTTCAGGCTTTATTCTCCAGGATCTCTGGGTTTTCTCTATGATGCCATACCAACTCTTCAATCTTGAAGCTCAGCTTATACCTGGACTTCTCACCCTGCCAGTAATCTTCACCTATGACTCATTCCTCTGATTGAATGGTTCCTCCTAGGAACATTTAAAATGGTGACAAGATTGTCCAAATCAAATTTTTGTCCAGGCTACAATTAATGACTCTGGACTTTCTCAACCAAGTCCCTGTACTGGTACTCCACCCTATACCCCACCTGCCCCATTCCTTTTTCTGTGAGGATATGGACTACCTCTATGCTTGTTTTTGTATTTTCAAAGCTTAGTGGAGGTCCTGGAACCTAATATTTAGTCAATGAATACTTCAAAATTATCTAGAAAAGGGTAAAATTAATAATCATGCCATATGATGGAGGTGCACAGGAAGTATTGCCAAAGATGCACTGGAGAGAAGGAGGGCTGATACTTCTGAAAATCTACTCACATCAGGAATAGATTAGAGAAAAATACAGCCACATACAGAGAGAGAGAGAGAGAGAGAGAGAGAGAGAGAGAGAGAGAGAGAGAGAGAAAGAGAGAGAGATCACGAAGGATATAGCACCCTCCAAAATCTTTAAAGAAATAAGAGGAGAGACTATAGGATAAAGTATAAAAGGATCAGTGGGTCTTAGGCATGGTTAATGGGAAAGGAATGAAAGCAAGGAAAGAGGGGAGGAGAAGATAAGGGAGGGCTCCATGAGTGGGGAGAGTTTAAGTAATAGCAAGATAAATTAAGGAATAGAATTAAAGTAGAAGGATAAATAAGGAATAGGAAATAGCTATATACAAACTTTATAATAAAGATCAAAAGTAGAATTGATTAGAAAAACACAAATTAGGGCTAGTAATCAATCTCAAAATCAAATTTAAAGATTCAAACAAGAGAGAAATCTACATTATATGGCAGACATATTAATATTGTTTTAGATGCATATAAACATATGTGTAAATGTATATATGTATGTATCTATATGTGTGCATGTATACATATATGTGTATGATGATATAGGATATATGTGTGTATGCACATATGTGTATGTTTACATGTATGTGTTTATATAAATATATCTGTGCTTATAATATAGCCTGCTCAGGGGCTATGGAGAGGATGAAAGAGGAGAAAAAAGAATAAACAAAAAGTACACAGCAGAAAACAAAAGAATAGCCTACAAGGAAGCAAAGAAAAGACAGAATAGTCTCAAATATAATCTCTTCTAATACTATATATCCTTTCTTGAAGGGAAATGTATTCTTACATAATTTGAATCTTCCCTGATGTTCTGCTGGGCACATGACAGTGTTTTGTTTTGTTTCCCTTTTTTTTTTCTTTTTCTATTTTTTTTTATTTTTATTTACTTTTAAATAAATAAATAATGTTTTAAAAGCATTTGTTATATATCAAACATTGCCTGATCTAGGAATAGGAATATTTTTAAGACAATCTTTACACTCAAGTAATTTGGGTTTAGTTAATAAGAAAAATATTTTTTTTAAAAAAGAAAGTAGAAGTGGTGATTAAGATGGCTGGTATCTTTTGGTTTGGAAGTTTACAGAAATGATAAGTGAATCCACTGAAAAGTAGAATGACTATTATTGTTGCTATTCCTAATTCATTCTCTAAGAGGACCAATGACATCACCAGAGTGATGTCTTGACTTTCAAGTGAATTGAATTTAAGTGAGGCTCAGCTGTGCCTCATTCTCTCCTTCAGTGTTACAGAAGTTACAGAAAGACATAGTTCCGGTTGACTGGACATGGCTCCCCATGCAGTAGATCTTTCCCAGATCTCAGTTTCTCTGAAGCAATACCCATTCATAACTAAAGACTCAATAAGAATTAAGACAAAAGTTGGTCTAGTTTGCCTCCAAAAAAGAATCAATCTGGGAGAGGAAAACCCTCAGAATTTCCTTCCAGAAGAGAAACAATTGTTATTTACAATCACTTAGAGGCATCAAAACCCAAACAATGAATAAGTAAGACTTTGGTTAGAATCTATTTTTGGTCATTCAGTGAAAGTAAGACTGATTTGAGTTTGAAGACATAGTCAAGTAGTTCCATTTGAATCTCAGTGGGTTTTATTAAAGTCTGGTTTTCCAGAGCTTTATTTCAGGAAATCATAAGTGAAAACTACATGAAACAAAAAGCTTTTGTTTTTGTTTTTGTTTTTTTTTAAGGATAGAAAAAAAGAGACAAAAAAAGTAAAGAGAAAAAAAAATCTAGCCCCCAATATCCAAGACACTTTGTAAAGTATGAGTAATCAAAATTTATTTTGAAAGAGACATAATGTTTTCATTTAATAATAGCAATAATTTCCTTATGATTTCAAAACTGGAAAGAGAAGGTAAGACAGAGGATATGCATTTGGCAGCAAGGTAACTAGTAAAAAGATGTTAGTGTTCTTTAAATTACCTTCCTTTCATTTATCTGAATACATTTTGAATCCTCTCACTAGAATGTAAGCCTCTTAAGAGAAGGAATTGCTTTTGGAATTTTGTATTCTTAGTGTTTAGCCCAGTTCCTAGCCCACTGTGAAACTTTAATAATTTTTGCTGAGTTAAACTGAGGCTGAAAATTGGTAGTCTGTGGAGTAGAAAGGGTAAGAGAGAAATGCTAAAAGGGATAATCAATGACATTAGAGAGAGAGAGGCCACTTTATATATTATGTCCTCATGTTGTATTGGGACAGAAGACATGAAAGAGAAAGGACCATGATGATTCATCCTCATCTTGCCATCTAAACTAGGAGGACATTCCTACTGTGGAATTAGGGAGTTCATGACAGTAATTAGTAGGTTGAAGAAAATAAAGGTCCCTTACAACTTCGATTGCATTCACCTTGACTAGCAAAGAGCTAGTGGACAAAGTTGAGAATTGTATATCTGTCAAGAAGGTCTTATATCTTAGATATAACTAGCACAAGATACAAATAAACATATATGTATGCGTATATATGTATGTGTATATATAAAACGTCTTTTTAATTGCTGGTGGTTTATTCAAGGGCCTCTTTTGTTTTTTGTTTTTTTTTTTGTTTGTTTGTTTTGTTTTGTTTTGTTTTGTTTTTTCTTCTTTTGAAATAAGATTTTCATCTGTACTGTATGAAAAGTAAGTTTACAAGTTGGGAGTCAGTGAGCACTATGACAGGGGACTGAGAACATTCTCTTAAGTTTCTGGATGGAACCACATGAGCCAAAAAAAGTAAGGCAATTCCTAGTGTGCCTGATTCCTTCATGTAATGAGGACCTTTGGCCAAAATGAGGCTTTATAAATACTTGTTTCATAAGATTAGAGCTATATTCTGCCCTGCACACATTTCAGGCAACTAATATATAGACTATAACTCAGGTTTTATCAATTTTCTATTTTAAATTTTGTCCATAACTAACTTTGTTTCTTTCATTTCCAATTATTTATCTCTCCCAACTGTCTTACCCTTTCTTACAAAAGTAAATAGTCTCTTTAAAAAGTAGCCCTGCAAAACTAACTAGCATACTGGCACAATAAGACAAGGCAGACAACATTTCACATCCAGAATTCCCCTTTTCTGCAATGAAGACAGAAAGGCACAGATACTTTCATTTCATCCTAATTAGAAAAGGCAAAGTTATAGCCCACCTTTTAGTGATTGTAATTCCTTCCTATCTTGCCATAGAGGGATGATCATAGTCTTCCAAAAAAAAACTCACAATTGCCATAGGTAAAGTGCCAGTAGTTGATTGAAGTTGAGGATTTATTTGACAATTAGTGACCCTTCATTCCATCCACCTTCTTCCCTGAGAATCTCAGTTCTCATTCTCCTCCAATAGAGATATATCATGTTTCTCAGTTCTCAACTCCAGTTCAGAAACCTTCTGAATGACAATGCCAGAATATCATGGCTTACTTACTTCTTAAGGATGTTTTCCCCTCACCAGTAACATATTCACATTGTCCTGTCATTTACTAATCCATGAGCTAACTAGGAAACCCTTCCTTCCTTCATCAGTTACTCTTTCCAAAAAGATCCTATAATCAGATTTTTTATGCTCATCCACCAAAGGGATTTTCTTTCATCTTATGCATCAGAGTATCCAAAGGGTTGAATCCTAGATTATTATCCTTTGAGCATACTGGTTATAGTTTAACAGTATTGTTTTCAGTTAATAAGAGCCTAAAGATATAATTGCTAACTGGTAACTGGGCAAATCTAGCAAATATGATCAGATTTCCCATTCCAAATTCCTTGATGTTGTTCAAATCTCTCAAGTTTCTCAATCATTTGTTTATTCATTACCATCTATATAATCATTAGAGTTATTCATCAGTAGGGCTGGACTGCCAGAAAACTAAATCTGTCTTTGGGAAAAATGAGGAGTAGACTCTGGGGAAGAAAATGTTAATTTTGTAATGCCAAAGTAAATCAGTATTTTTTTTTATTATTTGGAAGAAGAGAGGCAATATGACTTCATAGATAAAGAGATGACCTTAAAGTCAGAAGACTTAGGTTAAAGTTATACTTCTAATACATAATGACTGTGTAACCATGGTAAGAAATTTAACCTCTCATAGCCCACAACAACTCTCTTAGAGTAAATTTGCAAAGTAGGTCTAGATATGCACTGGTCTATGTTATTTCTCTATAGCCTCTCTCCTTACTAACCTCCTCATTCTTTACTCAGAAATTTTGATATAGCAAAACTATAACTAATTAATCTTATTTGCTTGTATTCTCAACATATTTTTCTTGGGGAAAATGGCTTTTATAAAATAATAAAATTCACTTTTTAAATTTTTTATTTTATTTTCAGTTCACATTTTACCTGCTCCTTCCTTTGCCCTGTCCGATGAGAAGGGAAGAAAAACTAAATTCATTACCAATATTTATAGTGATGCAAAATAAATTCTTGCATTAGCCATAGGAAGAAAAGGAAAGGGGAAAGAGAAGAGGAGAAGAGAGATAAGGAGAAGCGAGGTTAGGAGAGGGAAGGAAAAGAAAATGTTTCAACTGTGTTCTGAGTCCATTAGGAAATGAATACCAGGTTTCATCATAAGTCCTTTGGAATTCTCTCTGGTCCTTGTGTTTTCAACAAATCTTTCCTAATGCCTCCTATGTCTGCTACATTAATTTTTCTGGTTCAACAATAAACAGTTGTTCCTTAAATCATACCAACAGTACAGTTTGTGTAGTATCATTAAGGTTCCCCTGGATATAACTTTCTCTTCCATTTAGGGTACACAGTGCCTGAAATTCCACCATTTGAAATCTGCTCTTTGGAATTAAGCAACATTTAGCAACCCCTCCTCACTGGATTCTCTTTTATAATACATATAACCCTGGGAAAATAACACATTGAGTTATTAAGACCTCTGTGTGAATTAATTTTTGGTCAACTAGTGGGAAGAGAAAAGAAATAATTAACACTTTAGGTCATTAATATTTTGGTGTGAATTAGTTTTTGGTCACTAGAGAATGAAACAATAACATCAAAAGCAGAAGAACTGATATTTATATTATCTTATATGCTTACAAGAGGCATCCTACCACTGAATAATAAAAATAATACTATTAGTTGACATTTGAATAACCATTTAGGGAGTTGCAAATAATTTCCATCCATTATCTCATTTGATCCACACAATTACACTGTGTTTGGTCTGATAGGCATTACTCCCCTTTTACAGAAGAGAAAACTGAAGCTAAGAGAAGAAAAAGAAGTATCCCAAGATTGCACAGCTCCTAAAGGTCTGCCACAAGGTTTGAGTCCTGGTCTTTCTTACTCCAAGTAAAGGAGTACTTTTTTTTCTGCTTTTTCATACTGAGTTAAGAATAGATATCTAGATATAGATTTAAGAGTTGAGTTCCATTCTTCTTCTCATACACTGAATTGCTATATATTTCTACCAGTCCCCATAGGACTTACAATAAGTACATCATAAACTTAGGCAAATCATAAGCAAAGTCCTTGTGATTTGTGAACTATACCAACACTTTACCAAACTGACTAGTATATGGTTAAAAAGAACTTTCACATACATTATCTCATCTGATTGTATAATACTACTCTAAAGTAAATAGTATGAATGACATTATTTCTAATTTACAAATGAGGAAATAAAGCCTCTGAGAATGTAAGTGACTAGTCCAAATATCTGCAGTTAATATGAGAGCAGTTAGGTGCTGTAATGGATAGAGTTCCAGGCTTGGTTAGCAAGATTGAATTCACATCTGGCCTTAGACCCCTTCTAGCTGTGTGGCTTCTGGTCACATCAGTCAAAACTCTTTTTGCCCCAGGTATCTTACATGTAAAATGAGACTAACAGTAGCACCTATTTCCCAGAATTGTTGTGAGATCAAATGATAATTATTACGAACACTTATCATAGTGTCTGTAATATTGTAAGTACCATATAATATTAATTGTGAATAAGTTACAGTACTAGTAGTAGTAGTAGTAGTAGTAGTAGATGATTTGGGATCATGACCTGGGACTCAGTATTTGTCATGCCTTACCTTTGAGGTTATTGGAATTCCACTAACTAAAACCTGCCTATATTTAGGCAAAAAACAAAAGCAATTCAAAATTTCCCCTATTTTTAGTGTTTTATAATGATGTTGTAGGTGTACATGGGACTTACATACACATAATAATATCAATATACTAATGTTTCAGAAATCATTTAATTATTTTCTTTCATTGTAAGATGTGTCTTAGCTTGAAATAGGAAGCCATCTTTTGTATATAATTAAATTCAATGTCTAAAAAAAAGTATATTTTGATAAACAGAATTCACCAAAATTTTCTCAAGCAGACTAAATACTAATTTCCCCATTGGATTCCTTGTCTTTGGTCTTATCAAAACATTAATGGCTCCCTACAATATATCACATATACAAAGACAAATAAGAAAAATAAAATTTTCAGTTGATTTTCTTTGAAATATTACATGGATATTTGGGGAACTTAAAAAGCCAAAAACCTATTTTTCTATGAGAATGAAAATTGACAATACCAACTCTGATTAAATGACTTTTTACTGCCAGTCCACAGGATATTGGGATTGCAGTCAATCTGAATGTAACAATTCATAAACAATGACAAAGTTATAAAATGAATACAGTCAGACTCACTCTATTCTATGCAACTATAAGAAGCAGACGTTGGTCTGGCACCAGGTGTTTTATTACTACCAATGAACATTTCCTTGTGTATCCTCTGAACTTGGAAGAACAAATGCATGAAAAGTGAGCTCTATAAATTGCATGTTATTTATATACAAACATGATTTCTACCAAAAAAATTTCTCTTTCAAAGTTGAACAGTGACCAATTTTCAAATCCAAAAGTAGAATTCAAGGTCATTGACAAAGATGTCAAAAACCTGAAATAAATACAAGTTTGCCCAAGGTGCCAAAATCAGAGGAGGGTTAGGATTGGGGGAGAGGAAATGATTATAGCTAAGAGAAGTAAATCCCATATTTTGCCTTGCAATGTATCATAATAGCATCCCATCAACATGGAATCCTTAATAAAGAGAATTCTTCTCCCTAATCAACTTCAGATAGATGAAGTCTATCTCTCAGAGTGACTAATTCATATTATTATTTTCCCCTGAAGCAACATTGATGCTGTAATGAGGATTACAATAAAAGGAAATTGATTAATTTAATAGGCAAAGTCTTGGCAAGAAGTTCAAGTTTTATATAAATAGATTTTTTTTCCCAATTTCCATAGCCATAGAAGGTAAAGCATTATATATACATACATACATACATACATACATACATACATACATACATACACATAATATGGATGATAGATAGATAGATAGATCACTGGTATACTGGAGGTAAGAAAAAGCATGGATTCTACTTCCAAGCAAGAAAATATATATCTTATTCCCAAGAAGGATCAACAAGGAATAAGGCAACTGGTTAGAGGATATTGGTCTGGAATATGCAGGAGGGAAGGAAGTGGTCATTAGAAAGTTGTATGTTATTGGATGTTTGACTATATACTTGAGCAAAGGAACTGCTTTGCCTTTTGAAAAGTGTATTGTGAATAGACTCAAAAAGAGATGATAGTTATCTACAGTAGAGAACTTGGTTTTTACCCATCACAAATGAAAGAGACATAAGAATCTTCATTGGGAAATCCAGATGATTAATTTCTTTTTCTACACTAGTTTCTTAGCTTAGGTACTATGATAGAAAGCTGGAAACTGCCAATAAAAAAATGGTCTGTGAACTGCTGAGTAAAATAGACTCTGTGTTAATGGGACTTTTAAAGTTTAGTTTGGGGACATGATTTAAGGATTGTATGGTAATCAGATTATGCTTTATGAACAACAGGGCTGGGAAGAATGATTATAGTCATGGGATTTCTTTAAACTGGAGAAGAGGATCTTAGAAGTAAAGTTGCTGGAACAACTCAGAGACACACAGGGAAGATTCTTGGGAGGAAATTTGCAGAGGGTTAGGCTGTTACCAGAACATGTTTCACTGATATAACTCTCTTTTTATTGAATAAAAATAGAGTAATTCCAGGATCTGAAGGCTAATTATAACAATATGAGTGAAGTTTTTATGTGGATACAGTTTTAGGATGAAGAAAGGACTCCACAGAGGAAATCATAGGATATATCTATTTGTTCTATTAATGAATCTTATTGTCAAAGGGCCACAAAACTGAAAATGATCTAGTAAAATGGTTGAAAAGTGCCATGAAATCCCTAATACTTCTTTGCCCTCTGACAATGATTTCCACAAATTTATGAGATAATAAACATAAAATGATAAGTTAACAAGCATTTATTAAATATTTATTGTATGCTAGGTATTGTGCTGGGAACTGCAAAAAGAAATCTATCATCTAGGTGCTTACATTCTACTTAAGGAGACTGCAGGGTACATCAACAAATACACAAAAATATACATTTATGATAATTACAAAGTAATTGGGGGGAGGGCATTAGCAATTGGAGTGATCTGAGAAGGCATCACTTAAAAATAATGCTTAAGTGAAGTATTAGGTAAACAGTTATCAAAAAGCAGAGATATAGAGGTAATACATTATAAACATATTGGCCAGTTCCAGCATTTTTATACATATATAAAATAATCTGAAGAAGAAAATAACATGAAGAACTGTCATAGATCTTCATGCCAGCAGAATTTATTATGTTGACTTGTACACAGAAAGTACTGGAGAGGCATTTAGCCATTATACAGATTCCTTTTCAAATGAGAATTGGAAAAGATGATATCTGAGTTGATTTACAGCTCTAACATTTTAGGACAAGGTGATTCTATGAATGAAGCATAGGGAATCACAATATTATCAAAAGAATCTCAGAAGCCATCTAGTTGACACCATATATGACCCAAGAATCTCTTCTATAATATATTTGAAAGTAGTAAGCATCCTATTCCAGTCAGAGAGAACCCTCTATCCCCTAATACTATTCAACTGTTTGTTAGCTCCAATTATAAAGGAATTGTTTTCTTCAGGAAAACCTAAATTGTACCATTTTAGTTTCTGCCCATTGTTCCTAATTCTTCATTTAGATAAGAAGGTTTTTTCTTCTGTTCTAATGGCATTTTATTTTTCAATTACATATAAAGATAGTTTTATTTTTGTAGAATTTTGAGGTCCAAATTCTTTTCTCCTTCCCTTCATGAGGCAATAAGCAATCTGATATAAATTATGCATATTTAATCATTTTAAACATATTTCCATCTTTCTCATGAAGACAAAAAAATTAGAACAAAAGGGAAAAACAATGAAAAAGAAAAACAAAAATGTGAAAATATGATGTTTTGTTCTGCATTCAGTCTCCCTACTTCTTTCTCTGAATGCAAATAGCATTTTCCATTTGAAGTCTATTGCAATTATTTTGGATTAGCATATGGCTGAGAATGACTAAGTTTATCATCATTAATCATTACACAATCTTCTGTTGCTGTGTGCAATGTTCTCCTGGTTCTGCCTTCTTCAATCAGTATCAGTTCATTTAAGTTTTTCAAGACTTTTATGAAATTAGCTTTCTTATCAATTATTATAGAAAAATAATATTTCATTGCATTCATACACCATAACTTAATCAACTTATGGACATGGCATATTATTTTTTAGATTTCCCAGAAATTTTTATCAAATTGTGAATTTTTATCCTGGAATCTTGTGTCTTTATCACAGAACAGGGATTCTTAACTTGGGGTTCATAAATCTTTAAAAAACAATGATAATTGTCTCACAACATAATTGATATCTTTAATTATCCTAAATATTGCATTTTATGCATTTTATAACCTTATCTTGAGAAGGGCTCTAAAGATTTTACCAGACTCTCAAATTGGTTCATGGCACAAAAAGGAGGAATAGTCAACTTACTATAAAATGTAAAGTAAGACAGCTTTAGTTTTGAAGGAGATTCAAATCTAATAAAATATTACAATAGTCTAACAGTATTTTTGGTCTAATAATTAATGTGCCAAGAAAAGCTAGTCACATATCTTCTTCTTTTTTATGAACTTACTGCTCCCAAGGTGAGCAAAACTAATGAAGACAAGGAGTTCTGAAGGAATCAATGATTGGAGTCCCAAATGCTGTGTCAAAAGATGTCACCATGGTTTTTATAAAAGAGACAAACTAGAAATATACCTTTTTCTTCTCTCTTCTACTTCTGCCTGGGTCACTTTGACCAAGTGATTTTTCCTTTCTAAGTCTCCAATTTCCTCATTGGTAAAATGTAAAAAATAAAAAAATAAAAAATAAAAATTAAAAAAAAAAAAACCTTTAACCTCTGCTCTTTGATTCTGTGTGCTAAAATTTGTTAGAATATCCACCTTCTTAGTCCATTTCCTTTGTATTTTAGATATCTGTCATTGCTTTGCTGCCTTTTCTGTACTTCGGGGACTTAGACAAAGTTTCTATCCCTAGTTCCACTTTTCATTGATACCTAGTAATAATCAAGTGTTTCTCTTTCATTAGACTAGATTAGATTTTCCATTCCCTTCTTGATACTTATCATAGAAATTATTGCTCTTGAAGGTGGTCCCATTTATAAAAAGCAGATTGTCAGCACTCAACACCAGACTACTGATCCCTTTTCCCTTCTAGCCTTTGCTGCCATTATCAAAGTTACCAACAGCCCTGTGTCTTCAGTAATGATAACTACTGAAGACCTGGAAAAGAATGTTCTCATTGTCAAAGACCTTGCTATTGTCAAATGGTTTAACATCAAAAAAGATGATTTTGTTAGTTGAAATGATGCAAAAGAAGATGCATTATTATCTGCTTTGATGTCAAACCCTAAGGACCATGTGGTCTTTCATTTCATATGGACTTTTAGCTAAAACCCACTTTATGAGCTCCTTGCTAGGAGGGACCATTTTGCTTTTCTTCACTGCTTAGCACAGTGCCTAGTATATAGTATATGCTTAATAAATGTTTACTAATTGTTTGTGGCATCCTACTTAGATAAGGTCTTTGCACATAGTAAGCAATTAATAAATGATGTTT